>NW_025959725.1:0-24339 GCF_023159225.1 Perognathus longimembris pacificus
CGTGAGTTGATAGGAGTCTGGAGGCAGGAAGGGCTAATGCTAGGAGTGGAAAGCAGCAGCAAGGCAGGGGCAGGAGGGCATGAAGAGACAATCTCAGGGAGTTTGTGGTGAAGCAAATATGAGTGCAGGGGACAAGCCTCAGGAACTCAGCCGCTGATGGAAGTTGGTGGCGAGGAAAGGCCAGGATGCTTGCCACGGGACGGGCGCCGTGCCCCCAAGCCCATGTACCAACGAGACGGAAATAGAGCCAGGGCATTCTGGGGCACAGGCCTCTGCCCCTCGCTGCCCACAGTGCCTTGCTTCAGGTGTAGACAGAGGGTAAAGAATGCCTTCTTTGGTTGGGGTACTTCCTGGGATAATCCCGTGGTCCTGCCGCATTCACATGTCTCCCCTCATTGCATTCCGCCAAGAGTTGTTTGCAATTCAGGTCGCTCAAGCTGCACGGTACAGGGAATGGGAAACAGGTAAGGACAGCAGGGGAAGACACAAGTGCCAATGGGCTGGCCAACATGCAGGCTGGGCTCCCTAGCCACGCCACCACAACAATATCAGGCTTGATTCGATCAAGTCGGACCCCAGTGCCCTGAAAACCCTTAGCACCTTCCAAGGCACGGTAAACTGGGTGTGCTCGCAAGTGCGTGAGTGTGTCCGTGTTTGGTTGTACGAGTGCGTGTGTGTTCCTGACACCGTACATGGGTTGTACTTCCTAAACATAAGTCTGGATATGTGTAAATAGGCATCTGGATGTGGATCCAGGAGGTCCGGTCACAGTGTGTTCTGAGTGAGCATGTGGAGGCTGCGGCGAGTGACAGAGAAAGACAGAGATGGAGAGTGGGCTTGCATGTGAGAAATTTTCTGTCCATGTGCGGTGGCAGGAGTGTGTCCGATATGAAGTTGAACAGATGCAATTCAAAGTGTGTGCACGTATACTTGCTTGCTTGAAATTCCCAGGAAACCATTCATTTGGCAAGGCTGCCTTTAGTGCTGTCTGCTTCTCCAAGGTCTCCAGACATGAGTCCGGGGATGCTAAGCAGCCACTGCTGTTGGCGATCCGCATGACAGTGATGATGACGCCTACGAATAGCATTGCTGGGAGCCAGGGTGCCTTGGCCAACGCAGGGAAGCGTCAGAATGCCCTTTCCCTGGTGTCTGAGCATAGCACCCTGCAGGAGCCTTAAACTTATGGCTGTGAGCCAACGGCCCCCGCATTGCCAGCTCCTGCCTATAGCCATTATGACCCACCGCTACTCGGTAGGAGGAAGGATCTGGCAGAGATGTGGGCCAGAGAGGCCAGGCAAGAGGGCAAACAAGAGTGGAGCGGTCACCTGTGCAGTTAGGAGAACCCAATAACCCCTCACCTGCAGACCTTGAATCTCCATTCTGCTGTCATCGAACAGATGACGTGGATGGGGAGAGAGGTGGCGGATTCAGACACCGGCCACTTGCAGGACTGGCAAGGGCAGAGGAGGTGGGGGAGCTGTCCAACACGGGTTCAGCCAGGATGTGGGATGGAGCGGGGAGCGGAGGTGCACAGTGGACCCAGCCCGTCCCAGCGGGGATTCCAGGTGTGCGATTTGTGGCTCCGGAGCTCCTGTATTTCCCTGTTGGCCTGTGAGAACTGGTGAGCAGTCAGAGCCAACCCCTAAGGGCCTTCGCGTCCCTTTCGCTATGGCAACTCCACTTGGAACACTGGCACACGTCAGCAGGTGGCGCCTAGAACCTGATCACGTCACAGAGCGCCTAACCCTCCAGGCACCGCCCCAGAGGCTTCCCAGCACCCCTGGGGCGCATGTGCAGTCAAGGAGGCATAAGCAGGGCTGATGGGCTGTGAGCAACAACTGACTACCGCTAAGAGGCGTCACTCCCCCTCCCGCTAAAGCTGATCCTGTTGGAATGCAAATGCAAGTGCACCTCAGCACACTGGGCAAGGCATAGAAACCCAAATCATCCAGCCACCTCCTGGAGGCTTTGCTACACGGCGGGCCGCGCATGCGCAGTCCTGCAACCTCAGAAGCACACCAGGCTGCTAACTAGCAGGCCAGTGAAGGGCTTCAAGTGGTCTCGGTCAAGTGAGCAGTTGCTTTTTCCAGACTAATAGGATGTCAGTCGCTGGAAAAGGAGCCACAAGGTAGAAAAGGGAAGGCCCCAACCCTCCTCCCTCATATACACACCTCCTGCACAGAGAAAAGAAGCAGAGGGATTTGGGGACAGAACAGGGAGACTACAGCTTAGAGGATTGCGGACTGCTTGTGCACGAGAGGACTGGGAGAGGCCAGGAGTACAGAGGCTGAGAGCAGAGGGCGAATTGGAGAAGATAACAAGGGCCAGGAAGAGGGAGGGGGTTCTGAATTCCTCAGAGGAAGGGACGAGATGCGTCGGGAGCTGTGTAGCCTGAGAAGCTCAGATGGAGGAGGAGGAAAATGGGAAGCAGAGGCAGGGGCGAAGAGGCAGAGGCCCGGTGGCACGCGTGAGTTGATAGGAGTCTGGAGGCAGGAAGGCTAATGCTAGGAGTGGAAGCAGCAGCAAGGCAGGGGCAAGGAGGGCATGAAGAGAGAATCTCAGGGAGTTTGTGGTGAAGCAAATATGAGTGCAGGGGACAAGCCTCAGGAACTCAGCCGCTGATGGAAGTTGGTGGCGAGGAAGGCCAGGATGCTTCCACGGGACGGGCGCCGTGCCCCCAAGCCCATGTACCAAGGAGACGGAAATAGAGCCAGGGCATTCTGGGGCACAGGCCTCTGCCCCTCGCTGCCCACAGTGCCTTGCATCAGGGTGTAGACCAGTGGGGTAAAGAATGCCTTCTTTGGTTGGGGTACTTCCTGGGGATAATCCCGTGGTCCTGCCGCATTCACATGTCTCCCCTCATTGCATTCCGCCAAGAGTTGTTTGCAATTCAGGTCGCTCAAGCTGCATGGTACAGGGAATGGGAAACAGGTAAAGGACAGCAGGGGAAGACACAAGTGCCAATGGGCTGGCCAACATGCAGGGCTGGGCTCCCTAGCCACGCCCACCACAACAATATCAGGCTTGATTCGATCAAGTCGGACCCAGTGCCCTGAAAACCCTTAGCACCTTCCAAGGCACGGTAAACTGGGTGTGCTCGCAAGTGCGTGAGTGTGTCCGTGTTTGGTTGTACGAGTGCGTGTGTGTTCCTGACACCGTACATGGGTGTACTTCCTAAACATAAGTCTGGATATGTGTAAATAGGCATCTGGATGTGGATCCAGGAGGTCCCGTCACAGTGTGTTCTGAGTGAGCATGTGGAGGCTGCGGCGAGTGACAGAGAAAGACAGAGATGGAGAGTGGGCTTGCATGTGAGAAATTTTCTGTCCATGTGCGGTGGCAGGAGTGTGTCCGATATGAAGTTGAACAGATGCAATTCAAAGTGTGTGCACGTATACTTGCTTGCTTGAAATTCCCAGGAAACCATTCATTTGGCAAGGCTGCCTTTAGTGCTGTCTGCTTCTCCAAGGTCTCCAGACATGAGTCCGGGGATGCTAAGCAGCCACTGCTGTTGGCGATCCGCATGACAGTGATGATGACGCCTATGAATAGCATTGCTGGGAGCCAGGGTGCCTTGGCCAACGCAGGGAAGCGTCAGAATGCCCTTTCCCTGGTGTCTGAGCATAGCACCCAGAAGGAGCCTTAAACGTATGGCTGTGAGCCAAAGGCCCCCCGCATTGCCAGCTCCTGCCTATAGCCATTATGACCCACCGCTACTCGGTAGGAGGAAGGATCTGGCAGAGATGTGGGCCAGAGAGGCCAGGCAAGAGGGCAAACAAGAGTGGAGCGGTCACCTGTGCAGTTAGGAGAACCCAATAACCCCTCACCTGCTGACCTTGAATCTCCATTCTGCTGTCATCGAACAGATGACGTGGATGGGGAGAGAGGTGGCGGATTCAGACACCGGCCACTTCCAGGACTGGCAAGGGCAGAGGAGGTGGGGGAGCTGTCCAACACGGGTTCAGCCAGGATGTGGGATGGAGCGGGAGCGGAGGTGAAAAGTGGACCCAGCCCGTCCCAGCGGGGATTCCAGGTGTGCGATTTGTGGCTGCGGAGGTCCTGTATTCCCTGTTGGCCTGTGAGAACTGGTGAGCAGTCAGAGCCAACCCCTAAGGGCCTTCGCGTCCCTTTCGCTATGGCAACTCCACTTGGAACACTGGCACACGTCAGCAGGTGGCGCCTAGAACCTGATCACGTCACAGAGCGCCTAACCCTCCAGGCACCGCCCAGAGGCTTCCCAGCACCCCTGGGGCGCATGTGCAGTCAAGGAGGCATAAGCAGGGCCTGTTGGGCTGTGAGCAACAACTGACTACCGCTAAGAGGCGTCACTCCCCCTCCCGCTAAAGCTGATCCTGTTGGAATGCAAATGCAAATGCACCTCAGCACACTGGGCAAGGCATAGAAACCCAAATCATCCAGCCACCTCCTGGAGGCTTTGCTACACGGCGGGCCGCGCATGCGCAGTCCTGCAACCTCAGAAGCACACCAGGCTGCTAACTAGCAGGCCAGTGAAGGGCTTCAAGTGGTCTCGGTCAAGTGAGCAGTTGCTTTTTCCAGACTAATAGGATGTCAGTCGCTGGAAAAGGAGCCACAAGGTAGAAAAGGAAGGCCCCAACCCTCCTCCCTCATATACACACCTCCTGCACAGAGAAAAGAAGCAGAGGGATTTGGGGACAGAACAGGGAGTCTACAGCTTAGAGGATTGCGGACTGTTGTGCACGAGAGGACTGGGAGAGGCCAGGAGTACAGAGGCTGAGAGCAGAGGGCGAATTGGAGAAGATAACAAGGGCCAGGAAGAGGGAGGGGGTTCTGAATTCCTCAGAGGAAGGGACGAGATGCGTCGGGAGCTGTGTAGCCTGAGAAGCTCAGATGGAGGAGGAGGAAAATGGGAAGCAGAGGCAGGGGCGAAGAGGCAGAGGCCCGGTGGCACGCGTGAGTTGATAGGAGTCTGGAGGCAGGAAGGCTAATGCTAGGAGTGGAAGCAGCAGCAAGGCAGGGGCAAGGAGGGCATGAAGAGAGAATCTCAGGGAGTTTGTGGTGAAGCAAATATGAGTGCAGGGGACAAGCCTCAGGAACTCAGCCGCTGATGGAAGTTGGTGGCGAGGAAGGCCAGGATGCCTTCCACGGGACGGGCGCCGTGCCCCCAAGCCCATGTACCAAGGAGACGGAAATAGAGCCAGGGCATTCTGGGGCACAGGCCTCTGCCCCTCGCTGCCCACAGTGCCTTGCATCAGGGTGTAGACCAGTGGGGTAAAGAATGCCTTCTTTGGTTGGGGTACTTCCTGGGGATAATCCCGTGGTCCTGCCGCATTCACATGTCTCCCCTCATTGCATTCCGCCAAGAGTTGTTTGCAATTCAGGTCGCTCAAGCTGCATGGTACAGGGAATGGGAAACAGGTAAGGACAGCAGGGGAAGACACAAGTGCCAATGGGCTGGCCAACATGCAGGGCTGGGCTCCCTAGCCACGCCCACCACAACAATATCAGGCTTGATTCGATCAAGTCGGACCCAGTGCCCTGAAAACCCTTAGCACCTTCCAAGGCACGGTAAACTGGGTGTGCTCGCAAGTGCGTGAGTGTGTCCGTGTTTGGTTGTACGAGTGCGTGTGTGTTCCTGACACCGTACATGGGTGTACTTCCTAAACATAAGTCTGGATATGTGTAAATAGGCATCTGGATGTGGATCCAGGAGGTCCCGTCACAGTGTGTTCTGAGTGAGCATGTGGAGGCTGCGGCGAGTGACAGAGAAAGACAGAGATGGAGAGTGGGCTTGCATGTGAGAAATTTTCTGTCCATGTGCGGTGGCAGGAGTGTGTCCGATATGAAGTTGAACAGATGCAATTCAAAGTGTGTGCACGTATACTTGCTTGCTTGAAATTCCCAGGAAACCATTCATTTGGCAAGGCTGCCTTTAGTGCTGTCTGCTTCTCCAAGGTCTCCAGACATGAGTCCGGGGATGCTAAGCAGCCACTGCTGTTGGCGATCCGCATGACAGTGATGATGACGCCTATGAATAGCATTGCTGGGAGCCAGGGTGCCTTGGCCAACGCAGGGAAGCGTCAGAATGCCCTTTCCCTGGTGTCTGAGCATAGCACCCAGAAGGAGCCTTAAACGTATGGCTGTGAGCCAAAGGCCCCCCGCATTGCCAGCTCCTGCCTATAGCCATTATGACCCGCCGCTACTCGGTAGGAGGAAGGATCTGGCAGAGATGTGGGCCAGAGAGGCCAGGCAAGAGGGCAAACAAGAGTGGAGCGGTCACCTGTGCAGTTAGGAGAACCCAATAACCCCTCACCTGCTGACCTTGAATCTCCATTCTGCTGTCATCGAACAGATGACGTGGATGGGGAGAGAGGTGGCGGATTCAGACACCGGCCACTTCCAGGACTGGCAAGGGCAGAGGAGGTGGGGGAGCTGTCCAACACGGGTTCAGCCAGGATGTGGGATGGAGCGGGAGCGGAGGTGCAAGTGGACCCAGCCCGTCCCAGCGGGGATTCCAGGTGTGCGATTTGTGGCTGCGGAGGTCCTGTACTTCCCTGTTGGCCTGTGAGAACTGGTGAGCAGTCAGAGCCAACCCCTAAGGGCCTTCGCGTCCCTTTCGCTATGGCAACTCCACTTGGAACACTGGCACACGTCAGCAGGTGGCGCCTAGAACCTGATCACGTCACAGAGCGCCTAACCCTCCAGGCACCGCCCAGAGGCTTCCCAGCACCCCTGGGGCGCATGTGGAGTCAAGGAGGCATAAGCAGGGCCTGTTGGGCTGTGAGCAACAACTGACTACCGCTAAGAGGCGTCACTCCCCCTCCCGCTAAAGCTGATCCTGTTGGAATGCAAATGCAAATGCACCTCAGCACACTGGGCAAGGCATAGAAACCCAAATCATCCAGCCACCTCCTGGAGGCTTTGCTACACGGCGGGCCGCGCATGCGCAGTCCTGCAACCTCAGAAGCACACCAGGCTGCTAACTAGCAGGCCAGTGAAGGGCTTCAAGTGGTCTCGGTCAAGTGAGCAGTTGCTTTTTCCAGACTAATAGGATGTCAGTCGCTGGAAAAGGAGCCACAAGGTAGAAAAGGAAGGCCCCAACCCTCCTCCCTCATATACACACCTCCTGCACAGAGAAAAGAAGCAGAGGGATTTGGGGACAGAACAGGGAGTCTACAGCTTAGAGGATTGCGGACTGTTGTGCACGAGAGGACTGGGAGAGGCCAGGAGTACAGAGGCTGAGAGCAGAGGGCGAATTGGAGAAGATAACAAGGGCCAGGAAGAGGGAGGGGGTTCTGAATTCCTCAGAGGAAGGGACGAGATGCGTCGGGAGCTGTGTAGCCTGAGAAGCTCAGATGGAGGAGGAGGAAAATGGGAAGCAGAGGCAGGGGCGAAGAGGCAGAGGCCCGGTGGCACGCGTGAGTTGATAGGAGTCTGGAGGCAGGAAGGCTAATGCTAGGAGTGGAAGCAGCAGCAAGGCAGGGGCAAGGAGGGCATGAAGAGAGAATCTCAGGGAGTTTGTGGTGAAGCAAATATGAGTGCAGGGGACAAGCCTCAGGAACTCAGCCGCTGATGGAAGTTGGTGGCGAGGAAGGCCAGGATGCCTTCCACGGGACGGGCGCCGTGCCCCCAAGCCCATGTACCAAGGAGACGGAAATAGAGCCAGGGCATTCTGGGGCACAGGCCTCTGCCCCTCGCTGCCCACAGTGCCTTGCATCAGGGTGTAGACCAGTGGGGTAAAGAATGCCTTCTTTGGTTGGGGTACTTCCTGGGGATAATCCCGTGGTCCTGCCGCATTCACATGTCTCCCCTCATTGCATTCCGCCAAGAGTTGTTTGCAATTCAGGTCGCTCAAGCTGCACGGTACAGGGAATGGGAAACAGGTAAGGACAGCAGGGGAAGACACAAGTGCCAATGGGCTGGCCAACATGCAGGGCTGGGCTCCCTAGCCACGCCCACCACAACAATATCAGGCTTGATTCGATCAAGTCGGACCCAGTGCCCTGAAAACCCTTAGCACCTTCCAAGGCACGGTAAACTGGGTGTGCTCGCAAGTGCGTGAGTGTGTCCGTGTTTGGTTGTACGAGTGCGTGTGTGTTCCTGACACCGTACATGGGTGTACTTCCTAAACATAAGTCTGGATATGTGTAAATAGGCATCTGGATGTGGATCCAGGAGGTCCCGTCACAGTGTGTTCTGAGTGAGCATGTGGAGGCTGCGGCGAGTGACAGAGAAAGACAGAGATGGAGAGTGGGCTTGCATGTGAGAAATTTTCTGTCCATGTGCGGTGGCAGGAGTGTGTCCGATATGAAGTTGAACAGATGCAATTCAAAGTGTGTGCACGTATACTTGCTTGCTTGAAATTCCCAGGAAACCATTCATTTGGCAAGGCTGCCTTTAGTGCTGTCTGCTTCTCCAAGGTCTCCAGACATGAGTCCGGGGATGCTAAGCAGCCACTGCTGTTGGCGATCCGCATGACAGTGATGATGACGCCTACGAATAGCATTGCTGGGAGCCAGGGTGCCTTGGCCAACGCAGGGAAGCGTCAGAATGCCCTTTCCCTGGTGTCTGAGCATAGCACCCTGCAGGGAGCCTTAAACTTATGGCTGTGAGCCAACGGCCCCCGCATTGCCAGCTCCTGCCTATAGCCATTATGACCCACCGCTACTCGGTAGGAGGAAGGATCTGGCAGAGATGTGGGCCAGAGAGGCCAGGCAAGAGGGCAAACAAGAGTGGAGCGGTCACCTGTGCAGTTAGGAGAACCCAATAACCCCTCACCTGCAGACCTTGAATCTCCATTCTGCTGTCATCGAACAGATGACGTGGATGGGGAGAGGAGGGTGGCGGATTCAGACACCGGCCACTTGCAGGACTGGCAAGGGCAGAGGAGGTGGGGGAGCTGTCCAACACGGGTTCAGCCAGGATGTGGGATGGAGCGGGAGCGGAGGTGCACAGTGGACCCAGCCCGTCCCAGCGGGGATTCCAGGTGTGCGATTTGTGGCTCCGGAGCTCCTGTATTTCCCTGTTGGCCTGTGAGAACTGGTGAGCAGTCAGAGCCAACCCCTAAGGGCCTTCGCGTCCCTTTCGCTATGGCAACTCCACTTGGAACACTGGCACACGTCAGCAGGTGGCGCCTAGAACTGATCACGTCACAGAGCGCCTAACCCTCCAGGCACCGCCCAGAGGCTTCCCAGCACCCCTGGGGCGCATGTGCAGTCAAGGAGGCATAAGCAGGGCCTGATGGGCTGTGAGCAACAACTGACTACCGCTAAGAGGCGTCACTCCCCCTCCCGCTAAAGCTGATCCTGTTGGAATGCAAATGCAAATGCACCTCAGCACACTGGGCAAGGCATAGAAACCCAAATCATCCAGGCCACCTCCTGGAGGCTTTGCTACACGGCGGGCGCGCGCATGCGCAGTCCTGCAACATCAGAAGCACACCAGGCTGCTACCTAGCAAGCCAGTGAAGGGCTTCAAGTGGTCTCGGTCAAGTGAGCAGTTGCTTTTTCCAGACTAATAGGATGTCAGTCGCAGGAAAAGGAGCCACAAGGTAGAAAAGGAAGGCCCCAACCCTCCTCCCTCATATACACACCTCCTGCACAGAGAAAAGAAGCAGAGGGATTTGGGGACAGACAGAAAGGGAGACTACAGCTTAGAGGGAATGCGGACTCTTGTGCACGAGAGGACTGGGAGAGGCCAGGAGTACAGAGGCTGAGAGCAGAGGGCGAATTGGAGAAGATAACAAGGGCCAGGAAGAGGAGGGGGTTCTGAATTCCTCAGAGGAAGGGACGAGATGCGTCGGGAGCTGTGTAGCCTGTGAAGCTCAGATGGAGGAGGAGGAAAATGGGAAGCAGAGGCAGGGGCGAAGAGGCAAGAGCCCGGTGGCACGCGTGAGTTGATAGGAGTCTGGAGGCAGGAAGGCTAATGCTAGGAGTGGAAGCAGCAGCAAGGCAGGGGCAAGGAGGGCATGAAGAGACAATCTCAGGGAGTTTGTGGTGAAGCAAATATGAGTGCAGGGGACAAGCCTCAGGAACTCAGCCGCTGATGGAAGTTGGTGGCGAGGAAGGCCAGGATGCCTTGCCACGGGACGGGCGCCGTGCCCCCAAGCCCATGTACCAACGAGACGGAAATAGAGCCAGGGCATTCTGGGGCACAGGCCTCTGCCCCTCGCTGCCCACAGTGCCTTGCTTCAGGGTGTAGACCAGAGGGGTAAAGAATGCCTTCTTTGGTTGGGGTACTTCCTGGGGATAATCCCGTGGTCCTGCCGCATTCACATGTCTCCCCTCATTGCATTCCGCCAAGAGTTGTTTGCAATTCAGGTCGCTCAAGCTGCACGGTACAGGGAATGGGAAAACAGGTAAGGACAGCAGGGGAAGACACAAGTGCCAATGGGCTGGCCAACATGCAGGGCTGGGCTCCCTAGCCACGCCCACCACAACAATATCAGGCTTGATTCGATCAAGTCGGACCCAGTGCCCTGAAAACCCTTAGCACCTTCCAAGGCACGGTAAACTGGGTGTGCTCGCAAGTGCGTGAGTGTGTCCGTGTTTGGTTGTACGAGTGCGTGTGTGTTCCTGACACCGTACATGGGTGTACTTCCTAAACATAAGTCTGGATATGTGTAAATAGGCATCTGGATGTGGATCCAGGAGGGTCCGGGTCACAGTGTGTTCTGAGTGAGCATGTGGAGGCTGCGGCGAGTGACAGAGAAAGACAGAGATGGAGAGTGGGCTTGCATGTGAGAAATTTTCTGTCCATGTGCGGTGGCAGGAGTGTGTCCGATATGAAGTTGAACAGATGCAATTCAAAGTGTGTGCACGTATACTTGCTTGCTTGAAATTCCCAGGAAACCATTCATTTGGCAAGGCTGCCTTTAGTGCTGTCTGCTTCTCCAAGGTCTCCAGACATGAGTCCGGGGGATGCTAAGCAGCCACTGCTGTTGGCGATCCGCATGACAGTGATGATGACGCCTACGAATAGCATTGCTGGGAGCCAGGGTGCCTTGGCCAACGCAGGGAAGCGTCAGAATGCCCTTTCCCTGGTGTCCTGAGCATAGCACCCTGCAGGAGCCTTAAACTTATGGCTGTGAGCCAACGGCCCCCGCATTGCCAGCTCCTGCCTATAGCCATTATGACCCACCGCTACTCGGTAGGAGGAAGGATCTGGCAGAGATGTGGGCCAGAGAGGCCAGGCAAGAGGGCAAACAAGAGTGGAGCGGTCACCTGTGCAGTTAGGAGAACCCAATAACCCCTCACCTGCAGACCTTGAATCTCCATTCTGCTGTCATCGAACAGATGACGTGGATGGGGAGAGAGGTGGCGGATTCAGACACCGGCCACTTGCAGGACTGGCAAGGGGCAGAGGAGGTGGGGGAGCTGTCCAACACGGGTTCAGCCAGGATGTGGGATGGAGCGGGAGCGGAGGTGCACAGTGGACCCAGCCCGTCCCCAGCGGGGATTCCAGGTGTGCGATTTGTGGCTCCGGAGCTCCTGTATTTCCCTGTTGGCCTGTGAGAACTGGTGAGCAGTCAGAGCCAACCCCTAAGGGCCTTCGCGTCCCTTTCGCTATGGCAACTCCACTTGGAACACTGGCACACGTCAGCAGGTGGCGCCTAGAACCTGATCACGTCACAGAGCGCCTAACCCTCCAGGCACCGCCCAGAGGCTTCCCAGCACCCCTGGGGCGCATGTGCAGTCAAGGAGGCATAAGCAGGGCCCTGATGGGCTGTGAGCAACAACTGACTACCGCTAAGAGGCGTCACTCCCCCTCCGCTAAAGCTGATCCTGTTGGAATGCAAATGCAAGTGCACCTCAGCACACTGGGCAAGGCATAGAAAACCCAAATCATCCAGCCACCTCCTGGAGGCTTTGCTACACGGCGGGCCGCGCATGCGCAGTCCTGCAACATCAGAAGCACACCAGGCTGCTACCTAGCAAGCCAGTGAAGGGCTTCAGTGGTCTCGGTCAAGTGAGCAGTTGCTTTTTCCAGACTAATAGGATGTCAGTCGCAGGGAAAAGGAGCCACAAGGTAGAAAAGGAAGGCCCCAACCCTCCTCCCTCATATACACACCTCCTGCACAGAGAAAAGAAGCAGAGGGATTTGGGGACAGAACAGAACAGGGAGACTACAGCTTAGAGGAATGCGGACTCTTGTGCACGAGAGGACTGGGAGAGGCCAGGAGTACAGAGGCTGAGAGCAGAGGGCGAATTGGAGAAGATAACAAGGGCCAGGAAGAGGGAGGGGGTTCTGAATTCCTCAGAGGAAGGGACGAGATGCGTCGGGAGCTGTGTAGCCTGAGAAGCTCAGATGGAGGAGGAGGAAAATGGGAAGCAGAGGCAGGGGCGAAGAGGCAGAGGCCCGGTGGCACGCGTGAGTTGATAGGAGTCTGGAGGCAGGAAGGCTAATGCTAGGAGTGGAAGCAGCAGCAAGGCAGGGGCAAGGAGGGCATGAAGAGAGAATCTCAGGGAGTTTGTGGTGAAGCAAATATGAGTGCAGGGGGACAAGCCTCAGGAACTCAGCCGCTGATGGAAGTTGGTGGCGAGGAAGGCCAGGATGCCTTCCACGGGACGGGCGCCGTGCCCCCAAGCCCATGTACCAAGGAGACGGAAATAGAGCCAGGGCATTCTGGGGCACAGGCCTCTGCCCCTCGCTGCCCACAGTGCCTTGCATCAGGTGTAGACCAGTGGGGTAAAGAATGCCTTCTTTGGTTGGGGTACTTCCTGGGGATAATCCCGTGGTCCTGCCGCATTCACATGTCTCCCCTCATTGCATTCCGCCAAGAGTTGTTTGCAATTCAGGTCGCTCAAGCTGCACGGTACAGGGAATGGGAAACAGGTAAGGACAGCAGGGGAAGACACAAGTGCCAATGGGCTGGCCAACATGCAGGGCTGGGCTCCCTAGCCACGCCCACCACAACAATATCAGGCTTGATTCGATCAAGTCGGACCCAGTGCCCTGAAAACCCTTAGCACCTTCCAAGGCACGGTAAACTGGGTGTGCTCGCAAGTGCGTGAGTGTGTCCGTGTTTGGTTGTACGAGTGCGTGTGTGTTCCTGACACGTACATGGGTGTGTACTTCCTAAACATAAGTCTGGATATGTGTAAATAGGCATCTGGATGTGGATCCAGGAGGTCCCGTCACAGTGTGTTCTGAGTGAGCATGTGGAGGCTGCGGCGAGTGACAGAGAAAGACAGAGATGGAGAGTGGGCTTGCATGTGAGAAATTTTCTGTCCATGTGCGGTGGCAGGAGTGTGTCCGATATGAAGTTGAACAGATGCAATTCAAAGTGTGTGCACGTATACTTGCTTGCTTGAAATTCCCAGGAAACCATTCATTTGGCAAGGCTGCCTTTAGTGCTGTCTGCTTCTCCAAGGTCTCCAGACATGAGTCCGGGGGATGCTAAGCAGCCACTGCTGTTGGCGATCCGCATGACAGTGATGATGACGCCTACGAATAGCATTGCTGGGAGCCAGGGTGCCTTGGCCAACGCAGGGAAGCGTCAGAATGCCCTTTCCCTGGTGTCTGAGCATAGCACCCTGCAGGAGCCTTAAACTTATGGCTGTGAGCCAACGGCCCCCGCATTGCCAGCTCCTGCCTATAGCCATTATGACCCCACCGCTACTCGGTAGGAGGAAGGATCTGGCAGAGATGTGGGCCAGAGAGGCCAGGCAAGAGGGCAAACAAGAGTGGAGCGGTCCACCTGTGCAGTTAGGAGAACCCAATAACCCCTCACCTGCAGACCTTGAATCTCCATTCTGCTGTCATCGAACAGATGACGTGGATGGGGAGAGAGGGTGGCGGATTCAGACACCGGCCACTTGCAGGGACTGGCAAGGGCAGAGGAGGTGGGGGGAGCTGTCCAACACGGGTTCAGCCAGGATGTGGGATGGAGCGGGGAGCGGAGGTGCACAGTGGACCCAGCCCGTCCCAGCGGGGGATTCCAGGTGTGCGATTTGTGGCTCCGGAGCTCCTGTATTTCCCTGTTGGCCTGTGAGAACTGGTGAGCAGTCAGAGCCAACCCCTAAGGGCCTTCGCGTCCCTTTCGCTATGGCAACTCCACTTGGAACACTGGCACACGTCAGCAGGTGGCGCCTAGAACCTGATCACGTCACAGAGCGCCTAACCCTCCAGGCACCGCCCAGAGGCTTCCCAGCACCCCTGGGGCGCATGTGGAGTCAAGGAGGCATAAGCAGGGCCTGATGGGCTGTGAGCAACAACTGACTACCGCTAAGAGGCGTCACTCCCCCTCCCGCTAAAGCTGATCCTGTTGGAATGCAAATGCAAGTGCACCTCAGCACACTGGGCAAGGCATAGAAACCCAAATCATCCAGCACCTCCTGGAGGCTTTGCTACACGGCGGGGCCGCGCATGCCGCAGTCCTGCAACCTCAGAAGCACACCAGGCTGCTAACTAGCAGGCCAGTGAAGGGCTTCAAGTGGTCTCGGTCAAGTGAGCAGTTGCTTTTTCCAGACTAATAGGATGTCAGTCGCTGGAAAAAGGAGCCACAAGGTAGGAAAAGGAAGGCCCCAACCCTCCTCCCTCATATACACACCTCCTGCACAGAGAAAAGAAGCAGAGGGATTTGGGGACAGAAACAGGGAGGACTACAGCTTAGAGGATTGCGGGACTGTTGTGCACGAGAGGACTGGGAGAGGCCAGGAGTACAGAGGCTGAGAGCAGAGGGCGAATTGGAGAAGATAACAAGGGCCAGGAAGAGGGAGGGGGTTCTGAATTCCTCAGAGGAAGGGACGAGATGCGTCGGGAGCTGTGTAGCCTGAGAAGCTCAGATGGAGGAGGAGGAAAATGGGAAGCAGAGGCAGGGGCGAAGAGGCAGAGGCCCGGTGGCACGCGTGAGTTGATAGGAGTCTGGAGGCAGGAAGGCTAATGCTAGGAGTGGAAGCAGCAGCAAGGCAGGGGCAAGGAGGGCATGAAGAGAGAATCTCAGGGAGTTTGTGGTGAAGCAAATATGAGTGCAGGGGACAAGCCTCAGGAACTCAGCCGCTGATGGAAGTTGGTGGCGAGGAAGGCCAGGATGCCTTCCACGGGACGGGCGCCGTGCCCCCAAGCCCATGTACCAAGGAGACGGAAAATAGAGCCAGGGCATTCTGGGGCACAGGCCTCTGCCCCTCGCTGCCCACAGTGCCTTGCATCAGGGTGTAGACCAGTGGGGTAAAGAATGCCTTCTTTGGTTGGGGTACTTCCTGGGGATAATCCCGTGGTCCTGCCGCATTCACATGTCTCCCCTCATTGCATTCCGCCAAGAGTTGTTTGCAATTCAGGTCGCTCAAGCTGCACGGTACAGGGAATGGGAAACAGGTAAGGACAGCAGGGGAAGACACAAGTGCCAATGGGCTGGCCAACATGCAGGGCTGGGCTCCCTAGCCACGCCCACCACAACAATATCAGGCTTGATTCGATCAAGTCGGACCCAGTGCCCTGAAACCCTTAGCACCTTCCAAGGCACGGGTAAACTGGGTGTGCTCGCAAGTGCGTGAGTGTGTCCGTGTTTGGTTGTACGAGTGCGTGTGTGTTCCTGACACCGTACATGGGTGTACTTCCTAAACATAAGTCTGGATATGTGTAAATAGGCATCTGGATGTGGATCCAGGAGGTCCCGTCACAGTGGTGTTCTGAGTGAGCATGTGGAGGCTGCGGCGAGTGACAGAGAAAGACAGAGATGGAGAGTGGGCTTGCATGTGAGAAATTTTCTGTCCATGTGCGGTGGCAGGAGTGTGTCCGATATGAAGTTGAACAGATGCAATTCAAAGTGTGTGCACGTATACTTGCTTGCTTGAAATTCCCAGGAAACCATTCATTTGGCAAGGCTGCCTTTAGTGCTGTCTGCTTCTCCAAGGTCTCCAGACATGAGTCCGGGGATGCTAAGCAGCCACTGCTGTTGGCGATCCGCATGACAGTGATGATGACGCCTACGAATAGCATTGCTGGGAGCCAGGGTGCCTGGCCACGCAGGGAAGCGTCAGAATGCCCTTTCCCTGGTGTCTGAGCATAGCACCCTGCAGGAGCCTTAAACTTATGGCTGTGAGCCCAACGGCCCCCGCATTGCCAGCTCCTGCCTATAGCCATTATGACCCACCGCTACTCGGTAGGAGGAAGGATCTGGCAGAGATGTGGGCCAGAGAGGCCAGGGCAAGAGGCAAACAAGAGTGGAGCGGTCACCTGTGCAGTTAGGAGAACCCAATAACCCCTCACCTGCAGACCTTGAATCTCCATTCTGCTGTCATCGAACAGATGACGTGGATGGGGAGAGAGGTGGCGGATTCAGACACCGGCCACTTGCAGGACTGGCAAGGGCAGAGGAGGTGGGGGAGCTGTCCAACACGGGTTCAGCCAGGATGTGGGATGGAGCGGGAGCGGAGGTGCACAGTGGACCCAGCCCGTCCCAGCGGGGATTCCAGGTGTGCGATTTGTGGCTCGGAGCTCCTGTATTTCCCTGTTGGCCTGTGAGAACTGGTGAGCAGTCAGAGCCAACCCCTAAGGGCCTTCGGTCCCTTTCGCTATGGCAACTCCACTTGGAACACTGGCACACGTCAGCAGGTGGCGCCTAGAACCTGATCACGTCACAGAGCGCCTAACCCTCCAGGCACCGCCCAGAGGCTTCCCCCCCAGCACCCCCTGGGGCGCATGTGCAGTCAAGGAGGCATAAGCAGGGCCTGATGGGCTGTGAGCAACAACTGACTACCGCTAAGAGGCGTCACTCCCCCTCCCGCTAAAGCTGATCCTGTTGGAATGCAAATGCAAGTGCACCTCAGCACACTGGGCAAGGCATAGAAACCCAAATCATCCAGCCACCTCCTGGAGGCTTTGCTACACGGCGGGCCGCGCATGCGCAGTCCTGCAACATCAGAAGCACACCAGGCTGCTACCTAGCAAGCCAGTGAAGGGCTTCAAGTGGTCTCGGTCAAGTGAGCAGTTGCTTTTTCCAGACTAATAGGATGTCAGTCGCAGGGAAAAGGAGCCACAAGGTAGAAAAGGAAGGCCCCCAACCCTCCTCCCTCATATACACACCTCCTGCACAGAGAAAGAAGCAGAGGGATTTGGGGACAGAACAGAACAGGGAGACTACAGCTTAGAGGAATGCGGACTCTTGTGCACGAGAGGACTGGGAGAGGCCAGGAGTACAGAGGCTGAGAGCAGAGGGCGAATTGGAGAAGATAACAAGGGCCAGGAAGAGGGAGGGGGTTCTGAATTCCTCAGAGGGAAGGGACGAGATGCGTCGGGAGCTGTGTAGCCTGTGAAGCTCAGATGGAGGAGGAGGAAAATGGGGGAAGCAGAGGCAGGGGCGAAGAGGCAGAGGCCGGTGGCACGCGTGAGTTGATAGGAGTCTGGAGGGCAGGAAGGCTAATGCTAGGAGTGGAAGCAGCAGCAAGGCAGGGGCAAGGAGGGCATGAAGAGACAATCTCAGGGAGTTTGTGGTGAAGCAAATATGAGTGCAGGGGACAAGCTCAGGAACTCAGCCGCTGATGGAAGTTGGTGGCGAGGAAGGCCAGGATGCTTGCCACGGGACGGGCGCCGTGCCCCCAAGCCCATGTACCAACGAGACGGAAATAGAGCCAGGGCATTCTGGGGCACAGGCCTCTGCCCCTCGCTGCCCACAGTGCCTTGCTTCAGGGTGTAGACCAGAGGGGTAAAGAATGCCTTCTTTGGTTGGGGTACTTCCTGGGGATAATCCCGTGGTCCTGCCGCATTCACATGTCTCCCCTCATTGCAATCCGCCAAGAGTTGTTTGCAATTCAGGTCGCTCAAGCTGCACGGTACAGGGAATGGAAAACAGGTAAGACAGCAGGGGAAGACACAAGTGCCAATGGGCTGGCCAACATGCAGGGCTGGCTCCCTAGCCACGCCCACCACAACAATATCAGGCTTGATTCGATCAAGTCGGACCCAGTGCCCTGAAAACCCTTTAGCACCTTCCAAGGCACGGTAAACTGGGTGTGCTCGCAAGGTGCGTGAGTGTGTCCGTGTTTGGTTGTACGAGTGCGTGTGTGTTCCTGACACCGTACATGGGTTGTACTTCCTAAACATAAGTCTGGATATGTGTAAATAGGCATCTGGATGTGGATCCAGGAGGTCCGGTCACAGTGTGTTCTGAGTGAGCATGTGGAGGCTGCGGCGAGTGACAGAGAAAGACAGAGATGGAGAGTGGGCTTGCATGTGAGAAATTTTCTGTCCATGTGCGGGTGGCAGGAGTGTGTCCGATATGAAGTTGAACAGATGCAATTCAAAGTGTGGGCACGTATACTTGCTTGCTTGAAATTCCCAGGAAACCATTCATTTGGCAAGGCTGCCTTTAGTGCTGTCTGCTTCTCCAAGGTCTCCAGACATGAGTCCGGGGATGCTAAGCAGCCACTGCTGTTGGCGATCCGCATGACAGTGATGATGACGCCTATGAATAGCATTGCTGGGAGCCAGGGTGCCTTGGCCAACGCAGGGAAGCGTCAGAATGCCCTTCCCTGGTGTCTGAGCATAGCACCCAGAAGGAGCCTTAAACGTATGGCTGTGAGCCAAAGGCCCCCGCATTGCCAGCTCCTGCCTATAGCCATTATGACCCGCCGCTACTCGGTAGGAGGAAGGATCTGGCAGAGATGTGGGCCAGAGAGGCCAGGCAAGAGGGCAAACAAGAGTGGAGCGGTCACCTGTGCAGTTAGGAGAACCCAATAACCCCTCACCTGCTGACCTTGAATCTCCATTCTGCTGTCATCGAACAGATGACGTGGATGGGGAGAGAGGTGGCGGATTCAGACACCGGCCACTTCCAGGACTGGCAAGGGCAGAGGAGGTGGGGAGCTGTCCAACACGGGTTCAGCCAGGATGTGGGATGGAGCGGGAGCGGAGGTGAAAAGTGGACCCAGCCCGTCCCAGCGGGGATTCCAGGTGTGCGATTTGTGGCTGCGGAGGTCCTGTACTTCCCTGTTGGCCTGTGAGAACTGGTGAGCAGTCAGAGCCAACCCTAAGGGCCTTCGCGTCCCTTTCGCTATGGCAACTCCACTTGGAACACTGGCACACGTCAGCAGGTGGCGCCTAGAACCTGATCACGTCACAGAGCGCCTAACCCTCCAGGCACCGCCCAGAGGCTTCCCAGCACCCCTGGGGCGCATGTGCAGTCAAGGAGGCATAAGCAGGGCCTGTTGGGCTGTGAGCAACAACTGACTACCGCTAAGAGGCGTCACTCCCCCTCCCGCTAAAGCTGATCCTGTTGGAATGCAAATGCAAATGCACCTCAGCACACTGGGCAAGGCATAGAAACCCAAATCATCCAGCCACCTCCTGGAGGCTTTGCTACACGGCGGGCCGCGCATGCGCAGTCCTGCAACCTCAGAAGCACACCAGGCTGCTAACTAGCAGGCCAGTGAAGGGCTTCAAGTGGTCTCGGTCAAGTGAGCAGTTGCTTTTTCCAGACTAATAGGATGTCAGTCGCTGGAAAAGGAGCCACAAGGTAGAAAAGGAAGGCCCCAACCCTCCTCCCTCATATACACACCTCCTGCACAGAGAAAAGAAGCAGAGGGATTTGGGACAGAACAGGGAGTCTACAGCTTAGAGGATTGCGGACTGTTGTGCACGAGAGGACTGGGAGAGGCCAGGAGTACAGAGGCTGAGAGCAGAGGGCGAATTGGAGAAGATAACAAGGGCCAGGAAGAGGGAGGGGGTTCTGAATTCCTCAGAGGAAGGGACGAGATGCGTCGGGAGCTGTGTAGCCTGAGAAGCTCAGATGGAGGAGGAGGAAAATGGGAAGCAGAGGCAGGGGCGAAGAGGCAGAGGCCCGGTGGCACGCGTGAGTTGATAGGAGTCTGGAGGCAGGAAGGCTAATGCTAGGAGTGGAAGCAGCAGCAAGGCAGGGGCAAGGAGGGCATGAAGAGAGAATCTCAGGGAGTTTGTGGTGAAGCAAATATGAGTGCAGGGGACAAGCCTCAGGAACTCAGCCGCTGATGGAAGTTGGTGGCGAGGAAGGCCAGGATGCTTGCACGGGACGGGCGCCGTGCCCCCAAGCCCATGTACCAAGGAGACGGAAATAGAGCCAGGGCATTCTGGGGCACAGGCCTCTGCCCCTCGCTGCCCACAGTGCCTTGCATCAGGGTGTAGACCAGTGGGGTAAAGAATGCCTTCTTTGGTTGGGGTACTTCCTGGGGATAATCCCGTGGTCCTGCCGCATTCACATGTCTCCCCTCATTGCATTCCGCCAAGAGTTGTTTGCAATTCAGGTCGCTCAAGCTGCATGGTACAGGGAATGGGAAACAGGTAAGGACAGCAGGGGAAGACACAAGTGCCAATGGGCTGGCCAACATGCAGGGCTGGGCTCCCTAGCCACGCCCACCACAACAATATCAGGCTTGATTCGATCAAGTCGGACCCAGTGCCCTGAAAACCCTTAGCACCTTCCAAGGCACGGTAAACTGGGTGTGCTCGCAAGTGCGTGAGTGTGTCGTGTTTGGTTGTACGAGTGCGTGTGTGTTCCTGACACCGTACATGGGTGTACTTCCTAAACATAAGTCTGGATATGTGTAAATAGGCATCTGGATGTGGATCCAGGAGGTCCCGTCACAGTGTGTTCTGAGTGAGCATGTGGAGGCTGCGGCGAGTGACAGAGAAAGACAGAGATGGAGAGTGGGCTTGCATGTGAGAAATTTTCTGTCCATGTGCGGTGGCAGGAGTGTGTCCGATATGAAGTTGAACAGATGCAATTCAAAGTGTGTGCACGTATACTTGCTTGCTTGAAATTCCCAGGAAACCATTCATTTGGCAAGGCTGCTTTAGTGCTGTCTGCTTCTCCAAGGTCTCCAGACATGAGTCCGGGGATGCTAAGCAGCCACTGCTGTTGGCGATCCGCATGACAGTGATGATGACGCCTATGAATAGCATTGCTGGGAGCCAGGGTGCCTTGGCCAACGCAGGGAAAGCGTCAGAATGCCCTTCCCTGGTGTCTGAGCATAGCACCCAGAAGGAGCCTTAAACGTATGGCTGTGAGCCAAAGGACCCCCGCATTGCCAGCTCCTGCCTATAGCCATTATGACCCGCCGCTACTCGGTAGGAGGAAGGATCTGGCAGAGATGTGGGCCAGAGAGGCCAGGCAAGAGGGCAAACAAGAGTGGAGCGGTCACCTGTGCAGTTAGGAGAACCCAATAACCCCTCACCTGCTGACCTTGAATCTCCATTCTGCTGTCATCGAACAGATGACGTGGATGGGGAGAGAGGTGGCGGATTCAGACACCGGCCACTTCCAGGACTGGCAAGGGCAGAGGAGGTGGGGGAGCTGTCCAACACGGGTTCAGCCAGGATGTGGGATGGAGCGGGAGCGGAGGTGAAAAGTGGGACCCAGCCCGTCCCAGCGGGGATTCCAGGTGTGCGATTTGTGGCTGCGGAGGTCCTGTACTTCCCTGTTGGCCTGTGAGAACTGGTGAGCAGTCAGAGCCAACCCCTAAGGGCCTTCGCGTCCCTTTCGCTATGGCAACTCCACTTGGAACACTGGCACACGTCAGCAGGTGGCGCCTAGAACCTGATCACGTCACAGAGCGCCTAACCCTCCAGGCACCGCCCAGAGGCTTCCCAGCACCCCTGGGGCGCATGTGCAGTCAAGGAGGCATAAGCAGGGCCTGTTGGGCTGTGAGCAACAACTGACTACCGCTAAGAGGCGTCACTCCCCCTCCCGCTAAAGCTGATCCTGTTGGAATGCAAATGCAAATGCACCTCAGCACACTGGGCAAGGCATAGAAACCCAAATCATCCAGCCACCTCCTGGAGGCTTTGCTACACGGCGGGCCGCGCATGCGCAGTCCTGCAACCTCAGAAGCACACCAGGCTGCTAACTAGCAGGCCAGTGAAGGGCTTCAAGTGGTCTCGGTCAAGTGAGCAGTTGCTTTTTCCAGACTAATAGGATGTCAGTCGCTGGAAAAGGAGCCACAAGGTAGAAAAGGAAGGCCCCAACCCTCCTCCCTCATATACACACCTCCTGCACAGAGAAAAGAAGCAGAGGGATTTGGGACAGAACAGGGAGTCTACAGCTTAGAGGATTGCGGACTGTTGTGCACGAGAGGACTGGGAGAGGCCAGGAGTACAGAGGCTGAGAGCAGAGGGCGAATTGGAGAAGATAACAAGGGCCAGGAAGAGGAGGGGGTTCTGAATCCTCAGAGGAAGGGACGAGATGCGTCGGGAGCTGTGTAGCCTGAGAAGCTCAGATGGAGGAGGAGGAAAATGGAAGCAGAGGCAGGGGCGAAGAGGCAGAGGCCCGGTGGCACGCGTGAGTTGATAGGAGTCTGGAGGCAGGAAGGCTAATGCTAGGAGTGGAAGCAGCAGCAAGGCAGGGGCAAGGAGGGCATGAAGAGAGAATCTCAGGAGTTTGTGGTGAAGCAAATATGAGTGCAGGGACAAGCCTCAGGAACTCAGCCGCTGATGGAAGTTGGTGGCGAGGAAGGCCAGGATGCTTGCCACGGGACGGGCGCCGTGCCCCCAAGCCCTTGTACCAAGGAGACGGAAATAGAGCCAGGGCATTCTGGGGCACAGGCCTCTGCCCCTCGCTGCCCACAGTGCCTTGCATCAGGGTGTAGACCAGTGGGGTAAAGAATGCCTTCTTTGGTTGGGGTACTTCCTGGGGATAATCCGTGGTCCTGCCGCATTCACATGTCTCCCCCTCATGCATTCCGCCAAGAGTTGTTTGCAATTCAGGTCGCTCAAGCTGCATGGTACAGGGAATGGGAAACAGGTAAGGACAGCAGGGGAAGACACAAGTGCCAATGGGCTGGCAACATGCAGGGCTGGGCTCCCTAGCCACGCCCACCACAACCAATATCAGGCTTGATTCGATCAAGTCGGACCCAGTGCCCTGAAACCCTTAGCACCTTCCAAGGCACGGTAAACTGGGTGTGCTCGCAAGTGCGTGAGTGTGTCCGTGTTTGGTTGTACGAGTGCGTGTGTGTTCCTGACACCGTACATGGGTGTACTTCCTAAACATAAGTCTGGATATGTGTAAATAGGCATCTGGATGTGGATCCAGGAGGTCCCGTCACAGTGTGTTCTGAGTGAGCATGTGGAGGCTGCGGCGAGTGACAGAGAAAGACAGAGATGGAGAGTGGGCTTGCATGTGAGAAATTTTCTGTCCATGTGCGGTGGCAGGAGTGTGTCCGATATGAAGTTGAACAGATGCAATCAAAGTGTGTGCACGTATACTTGCTTGCTTGAAATTCCAGAAACCATTCATTTGGCAAGGCTGCCTTTAGTGCTGTCCTGCTTCTCCAAGGTCTCCAGACATGAGTCCGGGGATGCTAAGCAGCCACTGCTGTTGGCGATCCGCATGACAGTGATGATGACGCCTATGAATAGCATTGCTGGGAGCCAGGGTGCCTTGCCAACGCAGGGAAGCGTCAGAATGCCCTTCCCTGGTGTCTGAGCATAGCACACAGAAGGAAGCCTTAAACGTATGGCTGTGAGCCAAAGGCCCCCCGCATTGCCAGCTCCTGCCTATAGCCATTATGACCCGCCGCTACTCGGTAGGAGGAAGGATCTGGCAGAGATGTGGGCCAGAGAGGCCAGGCAAGAGGGCAAACAAGAGTGGAGCGGTCACCTGTGCAGTTAGGAGAACCCAATAACCCCTCACCTGCTGACCTTGAATCTCCATTCTGCTGTCATCGAACAGATGACGTGGATGGGGAGAGAGGTGGCGGATTCAGACACCGGCCACCTTCCAGGACTGGCAAGGGCAGAGGAGGTGGGGGAGCTGTCCAACACGGGTTCAGCCAGGATGTGGGATGGAGCGGGAGCGGAGGTGAAAAGTGGACCCAGCCCGTCCAGCGGGATTCCAGGTGTGAGATTTGTGGCTGCGGAGGTCCTGTACTTCCCTGTTGGCCTGTGAGAACTGGTGAGCAGTCAGAGCCAACCCCTAAGGGCCTTCGCGTCCCTTTCGCTATGGCAACTCCACTTGGAACACTGGCACACGTCAGCAGGTGGCGCCTAGAACCTGATCACGTCACAGAGCGCCTAACCCCTCCAGGCACCGCCCAGAGGCTTCCAGCACCCCTGGGGCGCATGTGCAGTCAAGGAGGCATAAGCAGGGCCTGTTGGGCTGTGAGCAACAACTGACTACCGCTAAGAGGCGTCACTCCCCTCCCGCTAAAGCTGATCCTGTTGGAATGCAAATGCAAATGCACCTCAGCACACTGGGCAAGGCATAGAAACCCAAATCATCCAGCCACCTCCTGGAGGCTTTGCTACACGGCGGGCGCGCGCATGCGCAGTCCTGCAACCTCAGAAGCACACCAGGCTGCTAACTAGCAGGCCAGTGAAGGGCTTCAAGTGGTCTCGGTCAAGTGAGCAGTTGCTTTTTCCAGACTAATAGGATGTCAGTCGCTGGAAAAG
>NW_025959726.1:0-48694 GCF_023159225.1 Perognathus longimembris pacificus
TGGGGAGAGAGGTGGCGGATTCAGACACCGGCCACTTCCAGGACTGGCAAGGGCAGAGGGAGGTGGGGGAGCTGTCCAACACGGGTTGAGCCAGGATGTGGGATGGAGCGGGGAGCGGAGGTGAAAAGTGGACCCCAGCCCGTCCCAGCGGGGTTCCAGGTGCGCGATTTGAGGCTCCGGAGCTCCTGTACTTCCCTGTTGGCCTGTGAGAACTGGTGAGCAGTCAGAGCCAACCCCTAAGGGCCTTCGCGTCCCTTTCGCTATGGCAACTCCACTTGGAACACTGGCACACGTCAGCAGGTGGCGCCTAGAACCTGACCACGTCACAGAGCGCCAAACCCTCCGGGCACCGCCCAGAGGCTTCCCAGCACCCCTGGGGCGCATGTGCAGTCAAGGAGGCATAAGCAGGGCCTGATGGCCTGTGAGCACCAACTGACTACCGCTAAGAGGCGTCACTCCCCCTCCCGCTAAAGCTGATCCTGTTGGAATGCAAATGCAAATGCACCTCAGCACACTGGACAAGGCATGGAAACCCAAAACATCCAGCCACCTCCCGGAGGCTATGCTGCTCCTCGGCGGGCCCGCGCATGCGCAGTCCTGCAACCTCAGTATCACACCAGGCTCCTACCTGGCAAGCCAGGGAAGGACTTCAAGTGGTCTCGGTCAAGTGAGCAGATGCTTTTTGCACACTAATAGGATGTCAGTCGCAGGAGAAGGAGCCACAAGGTAGAAAAGGAAGGCCGCTACCCTCCTACCTCATATACACACCTCTGCACCGAGGAAAAGAAGCAGAGGGATTTGGGGATCCGAACAGGGAGACAACAGCTTAGATGAATGCGGACTGTTGTGCACGAGAGGACCGGGAGAGGCCAGGAGTACAGAGGATGAGAGCAGAGGGGCGAATTGGAGAAGATAAGAAGGGCCAGGAAGAGGGAGGGGGTTCTGAATTCCTCAGAGGAAGGGAAGAGATGCGTCGGGAGCTGTGCAGCCTGGGAAGCTCAGAAGGAGGAGGGGGAAAATGGGGAAGCAGAGGCAGAGGCAAAGGGGCAGAGGCCCGGTGGCACGCGTGAGTTGATAGGAGTCTGGAGGCAGGAAGGCTAATGCTAGGAGTGGAAGGAGCAGCAAGTCAGGGACAAGGAGGGCATGAAGAGAGAATCTCAGGGAGTTTGTGCTGAAGCAAGTATGAGTGCAGGGGACAAGACTCAGGAATTCAGCCGCTGATGGAAGTTGGGTGGCAAGGAAGGCCAGGATGCTGGCCACGGGACGGGCCGCCCCTCATCCCCCACCCCCTCCATGTACCAACGAGACGGAAATAGAGCCAGGGCATTCTGGGGCACAGGCCTCTGCCCCTGTCTGCCTACAGTGCCTTGCTTCAGGGTGTAGACCAGAGGGGTAAAAGAATGCCTTCTTTGGTCGGGGCACTTCCTGGGCATAATCCCGTGGTCCTGCTGCATTCATATGTCTCCCCTCATTGCATTCCGCCAAGAGTGTTTTGCAATTCAGGTCGCTCAAGCGGCATGGTACTGGGAATGGGAAACAGGTGAGGACAGCAGGGGAAGACACCTGTGCAGTTAGGAGAAGCCAATAACCCCTCAGCTGCTGACCTTGAATCTCCATTCTGCTGTCATCAAACAGATGACGTTGATGGGGAGAGAGGTGGCGGATTCAGACACCGGCCACTTCCAGGACTGGCAAGGGCAGAGGAGGTGGGGGAGCTGTCCAACACGGGTTGAGCCAGGATGTGGGATGGAGCGGGAGCGGAGGTGAAAAGTGGACCCAGCCCGTCCCAGCGGGGTTTCCAGGTGCGCGATTTGAGGCTCCGGAGCTCCTGTACTTCCCTGTTGGCCTGTGAGAACTGGTGAGCAGTCAGAGCCAACCCCTAAGGGCCTTCGCGTCCCTTTCGCTATGGCAACTCCACTTGGAACACTGGCACACGTCAGCAGGTGGCGCCTAGAACCTGACCACGTCACAGAGCGCCAAACCCTCCGGGCACCGCCCAGAGGCTTCCCAGCACCCCTGGGGCGCATGTGCAGTCAAGGAGGCATAAGCAGGGCCTGATGGCCTGTGAGCACCAACTGACTACCGCTAAGAGGCGTCACTCCCCCTCCCGCTAAAGCTGATCCTGTTGGAATGCAAATGCAAATGCACCTCAGCACACTGGACAAGGCATGGAAACCCCAAACATCCAGCCACCTCCCGGAGGCTATGCTGCTCCTCGGCGGGCCGCGCATGCGCGAGTCCTGCAACCTCAGTATCACACCAGGCTCCTACCTGGCAAGCCAGGGAAGGACTTCAAGTGGTCCTCGGTCAAGTGAGCAGATGCTTTTTGCACACTAATAGGGATGTCAGTCGCAGGAGAAGGAGCCACAAGGTAGAAAAGGAAGGCCGCTACCCTCCTACCTCATATACACACCTCCTGCACCGAGAAAAGAAGCAGAGGGATTTGGGGACCCGAACAGGGAGACAACAGCTTAGATGAATGCGGACTGTTGTGCACGAGAGAGACCGGGAGAGGCCAGGAGTACAGAGGATGAGAGCAGAGGGCGAATTGGAGAAGATAAGAAGGGCCAGGAAGAGGGAGGGGGTTCTGATATTCCTCCAGAGGAAGGGAAGAGATGCGTCGGGAGCTGTGCAGCCTGGGAAAGCTCAGAAGGAGGAGGGGGAAAATGGGAAGCAGAGGCAGAGGCAAAGGGGCAGAGGCCCGGTGGCACGCGTGAGTTGATAGGAGTCTGGAGGCAGAAGGCTAATGCTAGGAGTGGAAGGAGCAGCAAGTCAGGGACAAGGAGGGGCATGAAGAGAGAATCTCAGGGAGTTTGTGCTGAAGCAAGTATGAGTGCAGGGGACAAGACTCAGGAATTCAGCCGCTGATGGAAGTTGGTGGCAAGGAAGGCCAGGATGCTGGCCACGGGACGGGCGCCCCTCATCCCCCACCCCCTCCATGTACCAACGAGACGGAAATAGAGCCAGGGCATTCTGGGGCACAGGCCTCTGCCCCTGTCTGCCTACAGTGCCTTGCTTCAGGGTGTAGACCAGAGGGGTAAAGAATGCCTTCTTTGGTTGGGGCACTTCCTGGGCATAATCCCGTGGTCCTGCTGCATTCATATGTCTCCCCTCATTGCATTCCGCCAAGAGTGTTTTGCAATTCAGGTCGCTCAAGCGGCATGGTACTGGGGAATGGGAAACAGGTGAGGACAGCAGGGGAAGACACCTGTGCAGTTAGGAGAAGCCAATAACCCCTCAGCTGCTGACTTGAATCTCCATTCTGCTGTCATCAAACAGATGACGTTGATGGGGAGAGAGGTGGCGGATTCAGACACCGGCCACTTCCAGGACTGGCAAGGGCAGAGGAGGTGGGGGAGCTGTCCAACACGGGTTGAGCCAGGATGTGGGATGGAGCGGGAGCGGAGGTGAAAAGTGGACCCCAGCCCGTCCCAGCGGGGTTTCCAGGTGCGCGATTTGAGGCTCCGGAGCTCCTGTACTTCCCTGTTGGCCTGTGAGAACTGGTGAGCAGTCAGAGCCAACCCCTAAGGGCCTTCGCGTCCCTTTCGCTATGGCAACTCCACTTGGAACACTGGCACACGTCAGCAGGTGGCGCCTAGAACCTGACCACGTCACAGAGCGCCAAACCCTCCCGGGCACCGCCCAGAGGCTTCCCAGCACCCCTGGGGCGCATGTGCAGTCAAGGAGGCATAAGCAGGGCCTGATGGCCCTGTGAGCACCAACTGACTACCGCTAAGAGGCGTCACTCCCCCTCCCGCTAAAGCTGATCCTGTTGGAATGCAAATGCAAATGCACCCTCAGCACACTGGACAAGGCATGGAAACCCAAAACATCCAGCCACCTCCCGGAGGCTATGCTGCTCCTCGGCGGGCCCGCGCATGCGCAGTCCTGCAACCTCAGTATCACACCAGGCTCCTACCTGGCAAGCCAGGGAAGGACTTCAAGTGGTCTCGGTCAGTGAGCAGATGCTTTTTGCACACTAATAGGATGTCAGTCGCAGGAGAAGGAGCCACAAGGTAGAAAAGGAGGCCGCTACCCTCCTACCTCATATACACACCTCCTGCACCGAGAAAAGAAGCAGAGGGATTTGGGGATCGAACAGGGAGACACAGCTTAGATGAATGCGGACCTGTTGTGCACGAGAGGACCGGGAGAGGCCCAGGAGTACAGAGGATGAGAGCAGAGGGCGAATTGGAGAAGATAAGAAGGGCCAGGAAGAGGGAGGGGGGTCTGAATTCCTCAGAGGAAGGGAAGAGATGCGTCGGGAGCTGTGCAGCCTGGGAAGCTCAGAAGGAGGAGGGGGAAAATGGGAAGCAGAGGCAGAGGCAAAGGGGCAGAGGCCCGGTGGCACGCGTGAGTTGATAGGAGTCTGGAGGCAGGAAGGCTAATGCTAGGAGTGGAAGGAGCAGCAAGTCGGGACAAGGAGGGCATGAAGAGAGAATCTCAGGGAGTTTGTGCTGAAGCAAGTATGAGTGCAGGGGACAAGACTCAGGAATTCAGCCGCTGATGGAAGTTGGTGGCAAGGAAGGCCAGGATGCTGGCCACGGGGACGGGCGCCCCTCATCCCCCACCCCCCTCCATGTACCAACGAGACGGAAATAGAGCCAGGGCATTCTGGGGCACAGGCCTCTGCCCCTGTCTGCCTACAGTGCCTTGCTTCAGGGTGTAGACCAGAGGGGTAAAGAATGCCTTCTTTGGTTGGGGCACTTCCTGGGCATAATCCCGTGGTCCTGCTGCATTCATATGTCTCCCCTCATTGCATTCCGCCAAGAGTGTTTTGCAATTCAGGTCGCTCAAGCGGCATGGTACTGGGAATGGGAAACAGGTGAGGACAGCAGGGGAAGACACCTGTGCAGTTAGGAGAAGCCAATAACCCCTCAGCTGCTGACCTTGAATCTCCATTCTGCTGTCATCAAACAGATGACGTTGATGGGGAGAGAGGTGGCGGATCAGACACCGGCCACTTCCAGGCTGGCAAGGGCAGAGGAGGTGGGGGAGCTGTCCAACACGGGTTGAGCCAGGATGTGGGATGGAGCGGGAGCGGAGGTGAAAAGTGGACCCAGCCCGTCCCAGCGGGGTTTCCAGGTGCGCGATTTGAGGCTCCGGAGCTCCTGTACTTCCCTGTTGGCCTGTGAGAACTGGTGAGCAGTCAGAGCCAACCCCTAAGGGCCTTCGCGTCCCTTTCGCTATGGCAACTCCACTTGGAACACTGGCACACGTCAGCAGGTGGCGCCTAGAACCTGACCACGTCACAGAGCGCCAAACCCTCCGGGCACCGCCCAGAGGCTTCCCAGCACCCCTGGGGCGCATGTGCAGTCAAGGAGGCATAAGCAGGGCCTGATGGCCTGTGAGCACCCAACTGACTACCGCTAAGAGGCGTCACTCCCCCCTCCCGCTAAAGCTGATCCTGTTGGAATGCAAATGCAAATGCACCTCAGCACACTGGACAAGGCATGTGAAACCCAAAACATCCAGCCACCTCCCGGAGGCTATGCTGCTCCTCGGCGGGCAGCGCATGCGCAGTCCTGCAACCTCAGAAGCACACCAGGCTGCTACCTGGCAAGCCAGGGAAGGACTTCAAGTGGTCTCGGTCAAGGGAGCAGATGCTTTGTCCAGACTAATAGGATGTCAGTCGCAGGAGAAGGAGCCACAAGGTAGAAAAGGAAGGCCGCTACCCTCCTACCTCATATACACACCCTCCTGCACCCGAGAAAAGAAGCAGAGGGATTTGGGGGACCGAACAGGGAGACAACAGCTTAGATGAATGCGGACTGTGTGCACGAGAGGACCGGGAGAGGCCAGGAGTACAGAGGATGAGAGCAGAGGGCGAATTGGAGAAGATAAGAAGGGCCCAGGAAGAGGGAGGGGGTTCTGAATTCCTCAGAGGAAGGGAAGAGATGCGTCGGGAGCTGTGCAGCCTGGGAAGCTCAGAAGGAGGAGGGGGAAAATGGGAAGCAGAGGCAGAGGCAAAGGGGCAGAGGCCCGGTGGCACGCGTGAGTTGATAGGAGTCTGGAGGCAGGAAGGCTAATGCTAGGAGTGGAAGGAGCAGCAAGTCAGGGACAAGGAGGGCATGAAGAGAGAATCTCAGGGAGTTTGTGCTGAAGCAAGTATGAGTGCAGGGGACAAGACTCAGGAATTCAGCCGCTGATGGAAGTTGGTGGCAAGGAAGGCCAGGATGCTGGCCACGGGACCGGGCGCCCCTCATCCCCCACCCCCCTCCATGTACCCACGAGACGGAAATAGAGCCAGGGCATTCTGGGGCACAGGCCTCTGCCCCTGTCTGCCTACAGTGCCTTGCTTCAGGGTGTAGACCAGAGGGGTAAAGAATGCCTTCTTTGGTTGGGGCACTTCCTGGGCATAATCCCGTGGTCCTGCTGCATTCATATGTCTCCCCTCATTGCATTCCGCCAAGAGTGTTTTGCAATTCAGGTCGCTCAAGCGGCATGGTACTGGGAATGGGAAACAGGTGAGGACAGCAGGGGAAGACCACCCTGTGCAGTTAGGAGAAGCCAATAACCCCCTCAGCTGCTGACCTTGAATCTCCATTCTGCTGTCATCAAACAGATGACGTTGATGGGAGAGAGGTGGCGGATTCAGACACCGGCCACTTCCAGGACTGGCAAGGGCAGAGGAGGTGGGGGAGCTGTCCAACACGGGTTGAGCCAGGATGTGGGATGGAGCGGGAGCGGAGGTGAAAAGTGGACCCAGCCCGTCCCAGCGGGGTTTCCAGGTGCGCGATTTGAGGCTCCGGAGCTCCTGTACTTCCCTGTTGGCCTGTGAGAACTGGTGAGCAGTCAGAGCCAACCCCTAAGGGCCCTTCGCGTCCCTTTCGCTATGGCAACTCCACTTGGAACACTGGCACCACGTCAGCAGGTGGCGCCTAGAACCTGACCCACGTCACAGAGCGCCAAACCCTCCGGGCACCGCCCAGAGGCTTCCCAGCACCCCTGGGGCGCATGTGCAGTCAAGGAGGCATAAGCAGGGCCTGATGGCCTGTGAGCACCAACTGACTACCGCTAAGAGGCGTCACTCCCCCCCTCCCGCTAAAGCTGATCCTGTTGGAATGCAAATGCAAATGCACCTCAGCACACTGGACAAGGCATGGAAACCCAAAACATCCAGCCACCTCCGGAGGCTATGCTGCTCCTCGGCGGGCAGCGCATGCGCAGTCCTGCAACCTCAGAAGCCACACCAGGCTGCTACCTGGCAAGCCAGGGAAGGACTTCAAGTGGTCTCGGTCAAGGGAGCAGATGCTTTGTCCAGACTAATAGGATGTCAGTCGCAGGAGAAGGAGCCACAAGGTAGAAAAGGAAGGCCGCTACCCTCCTACCTCATATACACACCTCCTGCACCGAGAAAAGAAGCAGAGGGATTTGGGGACCGAACAGGGAGACAACAGCTTAGATGAATGCGGACTGTTGTGCACGAGAGACCGGGAGAGGCCAGGAGTACAGAGGATGAGAGCAGAGGGCGAATTGGAGAAGATAAGAAGGGCCAGGAAGAGGGAGGGGGTTCTGAATTCCTCAGAGGAAGGGAAGAGATGCGTCGGGAGCTGTGCAGCCTGGGAAGCTCAGAAGGAGGAGGGGGAAAATGGGAAGCAGAGGCAGAGGCAAAGGGGCAGAGGCCCGGTGGCACGCGTGAGTTGATAGGAGTCTGGAGGCAGGAAGGCTAATGCTAGGAGTGGGAAGGAGCAGCAAGTCAGGGACAAGGAGGGCATGAAGAGAGAATCTCAGGGAGTTTGTGCTGAAGCAAGTATGAGTGCAGGGGACAAGACTCAGGAATTCAGCCGCTGATGGAAGTTGGTGGCAAGGAAGGCCAGGATGCTGGCCACGGGACGGGCGCCCCTCATCCCCCACCCCCTCCATGTACCAACGAGACGGAAATAGAGCCAGGGCATTCTGGGGCACAGGCCTCTGCCCCTGTCTGCCTACAGTGCCTTGCTTCAGGGTGTAGACCAGAGGGGTAAAGAATGCCTTCTTTGGTTGGGGCACTTCCTGGGCATAATCCCGTGGTCCTGCTGCATTCATATGTCTCCCCTCATTGCATTCCGCCAAGAGTGTTTTGCAATTCAGGTCGCTCAAGCTGCATGGTACTGGGAATGGGAAACAGGTGAGGACAGCAGGGGAAGACACCTGTGCAGTTAGGAGAACCCAATAACCCCTCAGCTGCTGACCTTGAATCTCCATTCTGCTGTCATCAAACAGATGACGTTGATGGGGAGAGAGGTGGCGGATTCAGACACCGGCCACTTCCAGGACTGGCAAGGGCAGAGGAGGTGGGGGAGCTGTCCAACACGGGTTGAGCCAGGATGTGGGATGGAGCAGGAGCGGAGGTGAAAAGTGGACCCAGCCCGTCCCAGCGGGGTTTCCAGGTGCGCGATTTGAGGCTCCGGAGCTCCTGTACTTCACTGTTGGCCTGTGAGAACTGGTGAGCTGTCAGAGCCAACCCCTAAGGGCCTTCGCGTCCCTTTCGCTATGGCAACTCCACTTGGAACACTGGCACACGTCAGCAGGTGGCGCCTAGAACCTGACCACGTCACAGAGCGCCAAACCCTCCGGGCACCGCCCAGAGGCTTCCCAGCACCCCTGGGGCGCATGTGCAGTCAAGGAGGCATAAGCAGGGCCTGATGGCCTGTGAGCACCAACTGACTACCGCTAAGAGGCGTCACTCCCCCTCCCGCTAAAGCTGATCCTGTTGGAATGCAAATGCAAATGCACCTCAGCACACTGGACAAGGCATGGAAACCCAAAACATCCAGCCACCTCCCGGAGGCTATGCTGCTCCTCGGCGGGCCGCGCATGCGCAGTCCTGCAACCTCAGTATCACACCAGGCTCCTACCTAGCAAGCCAGGGAAGGACTTCAAGTGGTCTCGGTCAAGGGAGCAGATGCTTTTTGCACACTAATAGGATGTCAGTCGCAGGAGAAGGAGCCACAAGGTAGAAAAGGAAGGCCGCTACCCTCCTACCTCATATACACACCTCCTGCACCGAGAAAAGAAGCAGAGGGATTTGGGGACCGAACAGGGAGACAACAGCTTAGATGAATGCGGACTGTTGTGCACGAGAGGACCGGGAGAGGCCAGGAGTACAGAGGATGAGAGCAGAGGGCGAATTGGAGAAGATAAGAAGGGCCAGGAAGAGGGAGGGGGTTCTGAATTCCTCAGAGGAAGGGAAGAGATGCGTCGGGAGCTGTGCAGCCTGGGAAGCTCAGAAGGAGGAGGGGGAAAATGGGAAGCAGAGGCAGAGGCAAAGGGGCAGAGGCCCGGTGGCACGCGTGAGTTGATAGGAGTCTGGAGGCAGGAAGGCTAATGCTAGGAGTGGAAGGAGCAGCAAGTCAGGGACAAGGAGGGCATGAAGAGAGAATCTCAGGGAGTTTGTGCTGAAGCAAGTATGAGTGCAGGGGACAAGACTCAGGAATTCAGCCGCTGATGGAAGTTGGTGGCAAGGAAGGCCAGGATGCTGGCCACGGGACGGGCGCCCCTCATCCCCCACCCCCTCCATGTACCAACGAGACGGAAATAGAGCCAGGGCATTCTGGGGCACAGGCCTCTGCCCCTGTCTGCCTACAGTGCCTTGCTTCAGGGTGTAGACCAGAGGGGTAAAGAATGCCTTCTTTGGTTGGGGCACTTCCTGGGCATAATCCCGTGGTCCTGCTGCATTCATATGTCTCCCCTCATTGCATTCCGCCAAGAGTGTTTTGCAATTCAGGTCGCTCAAGCTGCATGGTACTGGGAATGGGAAACAGGTGAGGACAGCAGGGGAAGACACCTGTGCAGTTAGGAGAACCCAATAACCCCTCAGCTGCTGACCTTGAATCTCCATTCTGCTGTCATCAAACAGATGACGTTGATGGGGAGAGAGGTGGCGGATTCAGACACCGGCCACTTCCAGGACTGGCAAGGGCAGAGGAGGTGGGGGAGCTGTCCAACACGGGTTGAGCCAGGATGTGGGATGGAGCGGGAGCGGAGGTGAAAAGTGGACCCAGCCCGTCCCAGCGGGGTTTCCAGGTGCGCGATTTGAGGCTCCGGAGCTCCTGTACTTCCCTGTTGGCCTGTGAGAACTGGTGAGCTGTCAGAGCCAACCCCTAAGGGCCTTCGCGTCCCTTTCGCTATGGCAACTCCACTTGGAACACTGGCACACGTCAGCAGGTGGCGCCTAGAACCTGACCACGTCACAGAGCGCCAAACCCTCCGGGCACCGCCCAGAGGCTTCCCAGCACCCCTGGGGCGCATGTGCAGTCAAGGAGGCATAAGCAGGGCCTGATGGCCTGTGAGCACCAACTGACTACCGCTAAGAGGCGTCACTCCCCCTCCCGCTAAAGCTGATCCTGTTGGAATGCAAATGCAAATGCACCTCAGCACACTGGACAAGGCATGGAAACCCAAAACATCCAGCCACCTCCCGGAGGCTATGCTGCTCCTCGGCGGGCCGCGCATGCGCAGTCCTGCAACCTCAGTATCACACCAGGCTCCTACCTAGCAAGCCAGGGAAGGACTTCAAGTGGTCTCGGTCAAGGGAGCAGATGCTTTTTGCACACTAATAGGATGTCAGTCGCAGGAGAAGGAGCCACAAGGTAGAAAAGGAAGGCCGCTACCCTCCTACCTCATATACACACCTCCTGCACCGAGAAAAGAAGCAGAGGGATTTGGGGACCGAACAGGGAGACAACAGCTTAGATGAATGCGGACTGTTGTGCACGAGAGGACCGGGAGAGGCCAGGAGTACAGAGGATGAGAGCAGAGGGCGAATTGGAGAAGATAAGAAGGGCCAGGAAGAGGGAGGGGGTTCTGAATTCCTCAGAGGAAGGGAAGAGATGCGTCGGGAGCTGTGCAGCCTGGGAAGCTCAGAAGGAGGAGGGGGAAAATGGGAAGCAGAGGCAGAGGCAAAGGGGCAGAGGCCCGGTGGCACGCGTGAGTTGATAGGAGTCTGGAGGCAGGAAGGCTAATGCTAGGAGTGGAAGGAGCAGCAAGTCAGGGACAAGGAGGGCATGAAGAGAGAATCTCAGGGAGTTTGTGCTGAAGCAAGTATGAGTGCAGGGGACAAGACTCAGGAATTCAGCCGCTGATGGAAGTTGGTGGCAAGGAAGGCCAGGATGCTGGCCACGGGACGGGCGCCCCTCATCCCCCACCCCCTCCATGTACCAACGAGACGGAAATAGAGCCAGGGCATTCTGGGGCACAGGCCTCTGCCCCTGTCTGCCTACAGTGCCTTGCTTCAGGGTGTAGACCAGAGGGGTAAAGAATGCCTTCTTTGGTTGGGGCACTTCCTGGGCATAATCCCGTGGTCCTGCTGCATTCATATGTCTCCCCTCATTGCATTCCGCCAAGAGTGTTTTGCAATTCAGGTCGCTCAAGCTGCATGGTACTGGGAATGGGAAACAGGTGAGGACAGCAGGGGAAGACACCTGTGCAGTTAGGAGAACCCAATAACCCCTCAGCTGCTGACCTTGAATCTCCATTCTGCTGTCATCAAACAGATGACGTTGATGGGGAGAGAGGTGGCGGATTCAGACACCGGCCACTTCCAGGACTGGCAAGGGCAGAGGAGGTGGGGGAGCTGTCCAACACGGGTTGAGCCAGGATGTGGGATGGAGCGGGAGCGGAGGTGAAAAGTGGACCCAGCCCGTCCCAGCGGGGTTTCCAGGTGCGCGATTTGAGGCTCCGGAGCTCCTGTACTTCCCTGTTGGCCTGTGAGAACTGGTGAGCTGTCAGAGCCAACCCCTAAGGGCCTTCGCGTCCCTTTCGCTATGGCAACTCCACTTGGAACACTGGCACACGTCAGCAGGTGGCGCCTAGAACCTGACCACGTCACAGAGCGCCAAACCCTCCGGGCACCGCCCAGAGGCTTCCCAGCACCCCTGGGGCGCATGTGCAGTCAAGGAGGCATAAGCAGGGCCTGATGGCCTGTGAGCACCAACTGACTACCGCTAAGAGGCGTCACTCCCCCTCCCGCTAAAGCTGATCCTGTTGGAATGCAAATGCAAATGCACCTCAGCACACTGGACAAGGCATGGAAACCCAAAACATCCAGCCACCTCCCGGAGGCTATGCTGCTCCTCGGCGGGCCGCGCATGCGCAGTCCTGCAACCTCAGTATCACACCAGGCTCCTACCTAGCAAGCCAGGGAAGGACTTCAAGTGGTCTCGGTCAAGGGAGCAGATGCTTTTTGCACACTAATAGGATGTCAGTCGCAGGAGAAGGAGCCACAAGGTAGAAAAGGAAGGCCGCTACCCTCCTACCTCATATACACACCTCCTGCACCGAGAAAAGAAGCAGAGGGATTTGGGGACCGAACAGGGAGACAACAGCTTAGATGAATGCGGACTGTTGTGCACGAGAGGACCGGGAGAGGCCAGGAGTACAGAGGATGAGAGCAGAGGGCGAATTGGAGAAGATAAGAAGGGCCAGGAAGAGGGAGGGGGTTCTGAATTCCTCAGAGGAAGGGAAGAGATGCGTCGGGAGCTGTGCAGCCTGGGAAGCTCAGAAGGAGGAGGGGGAAAATGGGAAGCAGAGGCAGAGGCAAAGGGGCAGAGGCCCGGTGGCACGCGTGAGTTGATAGGAGTCTGGAGGCAGGAAGGCTAATGCTAGGAGTGGAAGGAGCAGCAAGTCAGGGACAAGGAGGGCATGAAGAGAGAATCTCAGGGAGTTTGTGCTGAAGCAAGTATGAGTGCAGGGGACAAGACTCAGGAATTCAGCCGCTGATGGAAGTTGGTGGCAAGGAAGGCCAGGATGCTGGCCACGGGACGGGCGCCCCTCATCCCCCACCCCCTCCATGTACCAACGAGACGGAAATAGAGCCAGGGCATTCTGGGGCACAGGCCTCTGCCCCTGTCTGCCTACAGTGCCTTGCTTCAGGGTGTAGACCAGAGGGGTAAAGAATGCCTTCTTTGGTTGGGGCACTTCCTGGGCATAATCCCGTGGTCCTGCTGCATTCATATGTCTCCCCTCATTGCATTCCGCCAAGAGTGTTTTGCAATTCAGGTCGCTCAAGCTGCATGGTACTGGGAATGGGAAACAGGTGAGGACAGCAGGGGAAGACACCTGTGCAGTTAGGAGAACCCAATAACCCCTCAGCTGCTGACCTTGAATCTCCATTCTGCTGTCATCAAACAGATGACGTTGATGGGGAGAGAGGTGGCGGATTCAGACACCGGCCACTTCCAGGACTGGCAAGGGCAGAGGAGGTGGGGGAGCTGTCCAACACGGGTTGAGCCAGGATGTGGGATGGAGCGGGAGCGGAGGTGAAAAGTGGACCCAGCCCGTCCCAGCGGGGTTTCCAGGTGCGCGATTTGAGGCTCCGGAGCTCCTGTACTTCCCTGTTGGCCTGTGAGAACTGGTGAGCAGTCAGAGCCAACCCCTAAGGGCCTTCGCGTCCCTTTCGCTATGGCAACTCCACTTGGAACACTGGCACACGTCAGCAGGTGGCGCCTAGAACCTGACCACGTCACAGAGCGCCAAACCCTCCGGGCACCGCCCAGAGGCTTCCCAGCACCCCTGGGGCGCATGTGCAGTCAAGGAGGCATAAGCAGGGCCTGATGGCCTGTGAGCACCAACTGACTACCGCTAAGAGGCGTCACTCCCCCTCCCGCTAAAGCTGATCCTGTTGGAATGCAAATGCAAATGCACCTCAGCACACTGGACAAGGCATGGAAACCCAAAACATCCAGCCACCTCCCGGAGGCTATGCTGCTCCTCGGCGGGCCGCGCATGCGCAGTCCTGCAACCTCAGTATCACACCAGGCTCCTACCTAGCAAGCCAGGGAAGGACTTCAAGTGGTCTCGGTCAAGGGAGCAGATGCTTTTTGCACACTAATAGGATGTCAGTCGCAGGAGAAGGAGCCACAAGGTAGAAAAGGAAGGCCGCTACCCTCCTACCTCATATACACACCTCCTGCACCGAGAAAAGAAGCAGAGGGATTTGGGGACCGAACAGGGAGACAACAGCTTAGATGAATGCGGACTGTTGTGCACGAGAGGACCGGGAGAGGCCAGGAGTACAGAGGATGAGAGCAGAGGGCGAATTGGAGAAGATAAGAAGGGCCAGGAAGAGGGAGGGGGTTCTGAATTCCTCAGAGGAAGGGAAGAGATGCGTCGGGAGCTGTGCAGCCTGGGAAGCTCAGAAGGAGGAGGGGGAAAATGGGAAGCAGAGGCAGAGGCAAAGGGGCAGAGGCCCGGTGGCACGCGTGAGTTGATAGGAGTCTGGAGGCAGGAAGGCTAATGCTAGGAGTGGAAGGAGCAGCAAGTCAGGGACAAGGAGGGCATGAAGAGAGAATCTCAGGGAGTTTGTGCTGAAGCAAGTATGAGTGCAGGGGACAAGACTCAGGAATTCAGCCGCTGATGGAAGTTGGTGGCAAGGAAGGCCAGGATGCTGGCCACGGGACGGGCGCCCCTCATCCCCCACCCCCTCCATGTACCAACGAGACGGAAATAGAGCCAGGGCATTCTGGGGCACAGGCCTCTGCCCCTGTCTGCCTACAGTGCCTTGCTTCAGGGTGTAGACCAGAGGGGTAAAGAATGCCTTCTTTGGTTGGGGCACTTCCTGGGCATAATCCCGTGGTCCTGCTGCATTCATATGTCTCCCCTCATTGCATTCCGCCAAGAGTGTTTTGCAATTCAGGTCGCTCAAGCTGCATGGTACTGGGAATGGGAAACAGGTGAGGACAGCAGGGGAAGACACCTGTGCAGTTAGGAGAACCCAATAACCCCTCAGCTGCTGACCTTGAATCTCCATTCTGCTGTCATCAAACAGATGACGTTGATGGGGAGAGAGGTGGCGGATTCAGACACCGGCCACTTCCAGGACTGGCAAGGGCAGAGGAGGTGGGGGAGCTGTCCAACACGGGTTGAGCCAGGATGTGGGATGGAGCGGGAGCGGAGGTGAAAAGTGGACCCAGCCCGTCCCAGCGGGGTTTCCAGGTGCGCGATTTGAGGCTCCGGAGCTCCTGTACTTCCCTGTTGGCCTGTGAGAACTGGTGAGCTGTCAGAGCCAACCCCTAAGGGCCTTCGCGTCCCTTTCGCTATGGCAACTCCACTTGGAACACTGGCACACGTCAGCAGGTGGCGCCTAGAACCTGACCACGTCACAGAGCGCCAAACCCTCCGGGCACCGCCCAGAGGCTTCCCAGCACCCCTGGGGCGCATGTGCAGTCAAGGAGGCATAAGCAGGGCCTGATGGCCTGTGAGCACCAACTGACTACCGCTAAGAGGCGTCACTCCCCCTCCCGCTAAAGCTGATCCTGTTGGAATGCAAATGCAAATGCACCTCAGCACACTGGACAAGGCATGGAAACCCAAAACATCCAGCCACCTCCCGGAGGCTATGCTGCTCCTCGGCGGGCCGCGCATGCGCAGTCCTGCAACCTCAGTATCACACCAGGCTCCTACCTGGCAAGCCAGGGAAGGACTTCAAGTGGTCTCGGTCAAGTGAGCAGATGCTTTTTGCACACTAATAGGATGTCAGTCGCAGGAGAAGGAGCCACAAGGTAGAAAAGGAAGGCCGCTACCCTCCTACCTCATATACACACCTCCTGCACCGAGAAAAGAAGCAGAGGGATTTGGGGACCGAACAGGGAGACAACAGCTTAGATGAATGCGGACTGTTGTGCACGAGAGGACCGGGAGAGGCCAGGAGTACAGAGGATGAGAGCAGAGGGCGAATTGGAGAAGATAAGAAGGGCCAGGAAGAGGGAGGGGGTTCTGAATTCCTCAGAGGAAGGGAAGAGATGCGTCGGGAGCTGTGCAGCCTGGGAAGCTCAGAAGGAGGAGGGGGAAAATGGGAAGCAGAGGCAGAGGCAAAGGGGCAGAGGCCCGGTGGCACGCGTGAGTTGATAGGAGTCTGGAGGCAGGAAGGCTAATGCTAGGAGTGGAAGGAGCAGCAAGTCAGGGACAAGGAGGGCATGAAGAGAGAATCTCAGGGAGTTTGTGCTGAAGCAAGTATGAGTGCAGGGGACAAGACTCAGGAATTCAGCCGCTGATGGAAGTTGGTGGCAAGGAAGGCCAGGATGCTGGCCACGGGACGGGCGCCCCTCATCCCCCACCCCCTCCATGTACCAACGAGACGGAAATAGAGCCAGGGCATTCTGGGGCACAGGCCTCTGCCCCTGTCTGCCTACAGTGCCTTGCTTCAGGGTGTAGACCAGAGGGGTAAAGAATGCCTTCTTTGGTTGGGGCACTTCCTGGGCATAATCCCGTGGTCCTGCTGCATTCATATGTCTCCCCTCATTGCATTCCGCCAAGAGTGTTTTGCAATTCAGGTCGCTCAAGCTGCATGGTACTGGGAATGGGAAACAGGTGAGGACAGCAGGGGAAGACACCTGTGCAGTTAGGAGAACCCAATAACCCCTCAGCTGCTGACCTTGAATCTCCATTCTGCTGTCATCAAACAGATGACGTTGATGGGGAGAGAGGTGGCGGATTCAGACACCGGCCACTTCCAGGACTGGCAAGGGCAGAGGAGGTGGGGGAGCTGTCCAACACGGGTTGAGCCAGGATGTGGGATGGAGCGGGAGCGGAGGTGAAAAGTGGACCCAGCCCGTCCCAGCGGGGTTTCCAGGTGCGCGATTTGAGGCTCCGGAGCTCCTGTACTTCCCTGTTGGCCTGTGAGAACTGGTGAGCAGTCAGAGCCAACCCCTAAGGGCCTTCGCGTCCCTTTCGCTATGGCAACTCCACTTGGAACACTGGCACACGTCAGCAGGTGGCGCCTAGAACCTGACCACGTCACAGAGCGCCAAACCCTCCGGGCACCGCCCAGAGGCTTCCCAGCACCCCTGGGGCGCATGTGCAGTCAAGGAGGCATAAGCAGGGCCTGATGGCCTGTGAGCACCAACTGACTACCGCTAAGAGGCGTCACTCCCCCTCCCGCTAAAGCTGATCCTGTTGGAATGCAAATGCAAATGCACCTCAGCACACTGGACAAGGCATGGAAACCCAAAACATCCAGCCACCTCCCGGAGGCTATGCTGCTCCTCGGCGGGCCGCGCATGCGCAGTCCTGCAACCTCAGTATCACACCAGGCTCCTACCTGGCAAGCCAGGGAAGGACTTCAAGTGGTCTCGGTCAAGGGAGCAGATGCTTTTTGCACACTAATAGGATGTCAGTCGCAGGAGAAGGAGCCACAAGGTAGAAAAGGAAGGCCGCTACCCTCCTACCTCATATACACACCTCCTGCACCGAGAAAAGAAGCAGAGGGATTTGGGGACCGAACAGGGAGACAACAGCTTAGATGAATGCGGACTGTTGTGCACGAGAGGACCGGGAGAGGCCAGGAGTACAGAGGATGAGAGCAGAGGGCGAATTGGAGAAGATAAGAAGGGCCAGGAAGAGGGAGGGGGTTCTGAATTCCTCAGAGGAAGGGAAGAGATGCGTCGGGAGCTGTGCAGCCTGGGAAGCTCAGAAGGAGGAGGGGGAAAATGGGAAGCAGAGGCAGAGGCAAAGGGGCAGAGGCCCGGTGGCACGCGTGAGTTGATAGGAGTCTGGAGGCAGGAAGGCTAATGCTAGGAGTGGAAGGAGCAGCAAGTCAGGGACAAGGAGGGCATGAAGAGAGAATCTCAGGGAGTTTGTGCTGAAGCAAGTATGAGTGCAGGGGACAAGACTCAGGAATTCAGCCGCTGATGGAAGTTGGTGGCAAGGAAGGCCAGGATGCTGGCCACGGGACGGGCGCCCCTCATCCCCCACCCCCTCCATGTACCAACGAGACGGAAATAGAGCCAGGGCATTCTGGGGCACAGGCCTCTGCCCCTGTCTGCCTACAGTGCCTTGCTTCAGGGTGTAGACCAGAGGGGTAAAGAATGCCTTCTTTGGTTGGGGCACTTCCTGGGCATAATCCCGTGGTCCTGCTGCATTCATATGTCTCCCCTCATTGCATTCCGCCAAGAGTGTTTTGCAATTCAGGTCGCTCAAGCTGCATGGTACTGGGAATGGGAAACAGGTGAGGACAGCAGGGGAAGACACCTGTGCAGTTAGGAGAACCCAATAACCCCTCAGCTGCTGACCTTGAATCTCCATTCTGCTGTCATCAAACAGATGACGTTGATGGGGAGAGAGGTGGCGGATTCAGACACCGGCCACTTCCAGGACTGGCAAGGGCAGAGGAGGTGGGGGAGCTGTCCAACACGGGTTGAGCCAGGATGTGGGATGGAGCGGGAGCGGAGGTGAAAAGTGGACCCAGCCCGTCCCAGCGGGGTTTCCAGGTGCGCGATTTGAGGCTCCGGAGCTCCTGTACTTCCCTGTTGGCCTGTGAGAACTGGTGAGCTGTCAGAGCCAACCCCTAAGGGCCTTCGCGTCCCTTTCGCTATGGCAACTCCACTTGGAACACTGGCACACGTCAGCAGGTGGCGCCTAGAACCTGACCACGTCACAGAGCGCCAAACCCTCCGGGCACCGCCCAGAGGCTTCCCAGCACCCCTGGGGCGCATGTGCAGTCAAGGAGGCATAAGCAGGGCCTGATGGCCTGTGAGCACCAACTGACTACCGCTAAGAGGCGTCACTCCCCCTCCCGCTAAAGCTGATCCTGTTGGAATGCAAATGCAAATGCACCTCAGCACACTGGACAAGGCATGGAAACCCAAAACATCCAGCCACCTCCCGGAGGCTATGCTGCTCCTCGGCGGGCCGCGCATGCGCAGTCCTGCAACCTCAGTATCACACCAGGCTCCTACCTGGCAAGCCAGGGAAGGACTTCAAGTGGTCTCGGTCAAGTGAGCAGATGCTTTTTGCACAGACTAATAGGATGTCAGTCCCAGGAGAAGGAGCCACAAGGTAGAAAAGGAAGGCCGCTACCCTCCTACCTCATATACACACCTCCTGCACCGAGAAAAGAAGCAGAGGGATTTGGGGACCGAACAGGGAGACAACAGCTTAGATGAATGCGGACTGTTGTGCACGAGAGGACCGGGAGAGGCCAGGAGTACAGAGGATGAGAGCAGAGGGCGAATTGGAGAAGATAAGAAGGGCCAGGAAGAGGGAGGGGGTTCTGAATTCCTCAGAGGAAGGGAAGAGATGCGTCGGGAGCTGTGCAGCCTGGGAAGCTCAGAAGGAGGAGGGGGAAAATGGGAAGCAGAGGCAGAGGCAAAGGGGCAGAGGCCCGGTGGCACGCGTGAGTTGATAGGAGTCTGGAGGCAGGAAGGCTAATGCTAGGAGTGGAAGGAGCAGCAAGTCAGGGACAAGGAGGGCATGAAGAGAGAATCTCAGGGAGTTTGTGCTGAAGCAAGTATGAGTGCAGGGGACAAGACTCAGGAATTCAGCCGCTGATGGAAGTTGGTGGCAAGGAAGGCCAGGATGCTGGCCACGGGACGGGCGCCCCTCATCCCCCACCCCCTCCATGTACCAACGAGACGGAAATAGAGCCAGGGCATTCTGGGGCACAGGCCTCTGCCCCTGTCTGCCTACAGTGCCTTGCTTCAGGGTGTAGACCAGAGGGGTAAAGAATGCCTTCTTTGGTCGGGGCACTTCCTGGGCATAATCCCGTGGTCCTGCTGCATTCATATGTCTCCCCTCATTGCATTCCGCCAAGAGTGTTTTGCAATTCAGGTCGCTCAAGCGGCATGGTACTGGGAATGGGAAACAGGTGAGGACAGCAGGGGAAGACACCTGTGCAGTTAGGAGAAGCCAATAACCCCTCAGCTGCTGACCTTGAATCTCCATTCTGCTGTCATCAAACAGATGACGTTGATGGGGAGAGAGGTGGCGGATTCAGACACCGGCCACTTCCAGGACTGGCAAGGGCAGAGGAGGTGGGGGAGCTGTCCAACACGGGTTGAGCCAGGATGTGGGATGGAGCGGGAGCGGAGGTGAAAAGTGGACCCAGCCCGTCCCAGCGGGGTTTCCAGGTGCGCGATTTGAGGCTCCGGAGCTCCTGTACTTCCCTGTTGGCCTGTGAGAACTGGTGAGCAGTCAGAGCCAACCCCTAAGGGCCTTCGCGTCCCTTTCGCTATGGCAACTCCACTTGGAACACTGGCACACGTCAGCAGGTGGCGCCTAGAACCTGACCACGTCACAGAGCGCCAAACCCTCCGGGCACCGCCCAGAGGCTTCCCAGCACCCCTGGGGCGCATGTGCAGTCAAGGAGGCATAAGCAGGGCCTGATGGCCTGTGAGCACCAACTGACTACCGCTAAGAGGCGTCACTCCCCCTCCCGCTAAAGCTGATCCTGTTGGAATGCAAATGCAAATGCACCTCAGCACACTGGACAAGGCATGGAAACCCAAAACATCCAGCCACCTCCCGGAGGCTATGCTGCTCCTCGGCGGGCCGCGCATGCGCAGTCCTGCAACCTCAGTATCACACCAGGCTCCTACCTGGCAAGCCAGGGAAGGACTTCAAGTGGTCTCGGTCAAGTGAGCAGATGCTTTTTGCACACTAATAGGATGTCAGTCGCAGGAGAAGGAGCCACAAGGTAGAAAAGGAAGGCCGCTACCCTCCTACCTCATATACACACCTCCTGCACCGAGAAAAGAAGCAGAGGGATTTGGGGACCGAACAGGGAGACAACAGCTTAGATGAATGCGGACTGTTGTGCACGAGAGGACCGGGAGAGGCCAGGAGTACAGAGGATGAGAGCAGAGGGCGAATTGGAGAAGATAAGAAGGGCCAGGAAGAGGGAGGGGGTTCTGAATTCCTCAGAGGAAGGGAAGAGATGCGTCGGGAGCTGTGCAGCCTGGGAAGCTCAGAAGGAGGAGGGGGAAAATGGGAAGCAGAGGCAGAGGCAAAGGGGCAGAGGCCCGGTGGCACGCGTGAGTTGATAGGAGTCTGGAGGCAGGAAGGCTAATGCTAGGAGTGGAAGGAGCAGCAAGTCAGGGACAAGGAGGGCATGAAGAGAGAATCTCAGGGAGTTTGTGCTGAAGCAAGTATGAGTGCAGGGGACAAGACTCAGGAATTCAGCCGCTGATGGAAGTTGGTGGCAAGGAAGGCCAGGATGCTGGCCACGGGACGGGCGCCCCTCATCCCCCACCCCCTCCATGTACCAACGAGACGGAAATAGAGCCAGGGCATTCTGGGGCACAGGCCTCTGCCCCTGTCTGCCTACAGTGCCTTGCTTCAGGGTGTAGACCAGAGGGGTAAAGAATGCCTTCTTTGGTCGGGGCACTTCCTGGGCATAATCCCGTGGTCCTGCTGCATTCATATGTCTCCCCTCATTGCATTCCGCCAAGAGTGTTTTGCAATTCAGGTCGCTCAAGCGGCATGGTACTGGGAATGGGAAACAGGTGAGGACAGCAGGGGAAGACACCTGTGCAGTTAGGAGAAGCCAATAACCCCTCAGCTGCTGACCTTGAATCTCCATTCTGCTGTCATCAAACAGATGACGTTGATGGGGAGAGAGGTGGCGGATTCAGACACCGGCCACTTCCAGGACTGGCAAGGGCAGAGGAGGTGGGGGAGCTGTCCAACACGGGTTGAGCCAGGATGTGGGATGGAGCGGGAGCGGAGGTGAAAAGTGGACCCAGCCCGTCCCAGCGGGGTTTCCAGGTGCGCGATTTGAGGCTCCGGAGCTCCTGTACTTCCCTGTTGGCCTGTGAGAACTGGTGAGCAGTCAGAGCCAACCCCTAAGGGCCTTCGCGTCCCTTTCGCTATGGCAACTCCACTTGGAACACTGGCACACGTCAGCAGGTGGCGCCTAGAACCTGACCACGTCACAGAGCGCCAAACCCTCCGGGCACCGCCCAGAGGCTTCCCAGCACCCCTGGGGCGCATGTGCAGTCAAGGAGGCATAAGCAGGGCCTGATGGCCTGTGAGCACCAACTGACTACCGCTAAGAGGCGTCACTCCCCCTCCCGCTAAAGCTGATCCTGTTGGAATGCAAATGCAAATGCACCTCAGCACACTGGACAAGGCATGGAAACCCAAAACATCCAGCCACCTCCCGGAGGCTATGCTGCTCCTCGGCGGGCCGCGCATGCGCAGTCCTGCAACCTCAGTATCACACCAGGCTCCTACCTGGCAAGCCAGGGAAGGACTTCAAGTGGTCTCGGTCAAGTGAGCAGATGCTTTTTGCACACTAATAGGATGTCAGTCGCAGGAGAAGGAGCCACAAGGTAGAAAAGGAAGGCCGCTACCCTCCTACCTCATATACACACCTCCTGCACCGAGAAAAGAAGCAGAGGGATTTGGGGACCGAACAGGGAGACAACAGCTTAGATGAATGCGGACTGTTGTGCACGAGAGGACCGGGAGAGGCCAGGAGTACAGAGGATGAGAGCAGAGGGCGAATTGGAGAAGATAAGAAGGGCCAGGAAGAGGGAGGGGGTTCTGAATTCCTCAGAGGAAGGGAAGAGATGCGTCGGGAGCTGTGCAGCCTGGGAAGCTCAGAAGGAGGAGGGGGAAAATGGGAAGCAGAGGCAGAGGCAAAGGGGCAGAGGCCCGGTGGCACGCGTGAGTTGATAGGAGTCTGGAGGCAGGAAGGCTAATGCTAGGAGTGGAAGGAGCAGCAAGTCAGGGACAAGGAGGGCATGAAGAGAGAATCTCAGGGAGTTTGTGCTGAAGCAAGTATGAGTGCAGGGGACAAGACTCAGGAATTCAGCCGCTGATGGAAGTTGGTGGCAAGGAAGGCCAGGATGCTGGCCACGGGACGGGCGCCCCTCATCCCCCACCCCCTCCATGTACCAACGAGACGGAAATAGAGCCAGGGCATTCTGGGGCACAGGCCTCTGCCCCTGTCTGCCTACAGTGCCTTGCTTCAGGGTGTAGACCAGAGGGGTAAAGAATGCCTTCTTTGGTCGGGGCACTTCCTGGGCATAATCCCGTGGTCCTGCTGCATTCATATGTCTCCCCTCATTGCATTCCGCCAAGAGTGTTTTGCAATTCAGGTCGCTCAAGCGGCATGGTACTGGGAATGGGAAACAGGTGAGGACAGCAGGGGAAGACACCTGTGCAGTTAGGAGAAGCCAATAACCCCTCAGCTGCTGACCTTGAATCTCCATTCTGCTGTCATCAAACAGATGACGTTGATGGGGAGAGAGGTGGCGGATTCAGACACCGGCCACTTCCAGGACTGGCAAGGGCAGAGGAGGTGGGGGAGCTGTCCAACACGGGTTGAGCCAGGATGTGGGATGGAGCGGGAGCGGAGGTGAAAAGTGGACCCAGCCCGTCCCAGCGGGGTTTCCAGGTGCGCGATTTGAGGCTCCGGAGCTCCTGTACTTCCCTGTTGGCCTGTGAGAACTGGTGAGCAGTCAGAGCCAACCCCTAAGGGCCTTCGCGTCCCTTTCGCTATGGCAACTCCACTTGGAACACTGGCACACGTCAGCAGGTGGCGCCTAGAACCTGACCACGTCACAGAGCGCCAAACCCTCCGGGCACCGCCCAGAGGCTTCCCAGCACCCCTGGGGCGCATGTGCAGTCAAGGAGGCATAAGCAGGGCCTGATGGCCTGTGAGCACCAACTGACTACCGCTAAGAGGCGTCACTCCCCCTCCCGCTAAAGCTGATCCTGTTGGAATGCAAATGCAAATGCACCTCAGCACACTGGACAAGGCATGGAAACCCAAAACATCCAGCCACCTCCCGGAGGCTATGCTGCTCCTCGGCGGGCCGCGCATGCGCAGTCCTGCAACCTCAGTATCACACCAGGCTCCTACCTGGCAAGCCAGGGAAGGACTTCAAGTGGTCTCGGTCAAGTGAGCAGATGCTTTTTGCACACTAATAGGATGTCAGTCGCAGGAGAAGGAGCCACAAGGTAGAAAAGGAAGGCCGCTACCCTCCTACCTCATATACACACCTCCTGCACCGAGAAAAGAAGCAGAGGGATTTGGGGACCGAACAGGGAGACAACAGCTTAGATGAATGCGGACTGTTGTGCACGAGAGGACCGGGAGAGGCCAGGAGTACAGAGGATGAGAGCAGAGGGCGAATTGGAGAAGATAAGAAGGGCCAGGAAGAGGGAGGGGGTTCTGAATTCCTCAGAGGAAGGGAAGAGATGCGTCGGGAGCTGTGCAGCCTGGGAAGCTCAGAAGGAGGAGGGGGAAAATGGGAAGCAGAGGCAGAGGCAAAGGGGCAGAGGCCCGGTGGCACGCGTGAGTTGATAGGAGTCTGGAGGCAGGAAGGCTAATGCTAGGAGTGGAAGGAGCAGCAAGTCAGGGACAAGGAGGGCATGAAGAGAGAATCTCAGGGAGTTTGTGCTGAAGCAAGTATGAGTGCAGGGGACAAGACTCAGGAATTCAGCCGCTGATGGAAGTTGGTGGCAAGGAAGGCCAGGATGCTGGCCACGGGACGGGCGCCCCTCATCCCCCACCCCCTCCATGTACCAACGAGACGGAAATAGAGCCAGGGCATTCTGGGGCACAGGCCTCTGCCCCTGTCTGCCTACAGTGCCTTGCTTCAGGGTGTAGACCAGAGGGGTAAAGAATGCCTTCTTTGGTTGGGGCACTTCCTGGGCATAATCCCGTGGTCCTGCTGCATTCATATGTCTCCCCTCATTGCATTCCGCCAAGAGTGTTTTGCAATTCAGGTCGCTCAAGCGGCATGGTACTGGGAATGGGAAACAGGTGAGGACAGCAGGGGAAGACACCTGTGCAGTTAGGAGAAGCCAATAACCCCTCAGCTGCTGACCTTGAATCTCCATTCTGCTGTCATCAAACAGATGACGTTGATGGGGAGAGAGGTGGCGGATTCAGACACCGGCCACTTCCAGGACTGGCAAGGGCAGAGGAGGTGGGGGAGCTGTCCAACACGGGTTGAGCCAGGATGTGGGATGGAGCGGGAGCGGAGGTGAAAAGTGGACCCAGCCCGTCCCAGCGGGGTTTCCAGGTGCGCGATTTGAGGCTCCGGAGCTCCTGTACTTCCCTGTTGGCCTGTGAGAACTGGTGAGCAGTCAGAGCCAACCCCTAAGGGCCTTCGCGTCCCTTTCGCTATGGCAACTCCACTTGGAACACTGGCACACGTCAGCAGGTGGCGCCTAGAACCTGACCACGTCACAGAGCGCCAAACCCTCCGGGCACCGCCCAGAGGCTTCCCAGCACCCCTGGGGCGCATGTGCAGTCAAGGAGGCATAAGCAGGGCCTGATGGCCTGTGAGCACCAACTGACTACCGCTAAGAGGCGTCACTCCCCCTCCCGCTAAAGCTGATCCTGTTGGAATGCAAATGCAAATGCACCTCAGCACACTGGACAAGGCATGGAAACCCAAAACATCCAGCCACCTCCCGGAGGCTATGCTGCTCCTCGGCGGGCAGCGCATGCGCAGTCCTGCAACCTCAGAAGCACACCAGGCTGCTACCTGGCAAGCCAGGGAAGGACTTCAAGTGGTCTCGGTCAAGGGAGCAGATGCTTTGTCCAGACTAATAGGATGTCAGTCCCAGGAGAAGGAGCCACAAGGTAGAAAAGGAAGGCCGCTACCCTCCTACCTCATATACACACCTCCTGCACCGAGAAAAGAAGCAGAGGGATTTGGGGACCGAACAGGGAGACAACAGCTTAGATGAATGCGGACTGTTGTGCACGAGAGGACCGGGAGAGGCCAGGAGTACAGAGGATGAGAGCAGAGGGCGAATTGGAGAAGATAAGAAGGGCCAGGAAGAGGGAGGGGGTTCTGAATTCCTCAGAGGAAGGGAAGAGATGCGTCGGGAGCTGTGCAGCCTGGGAAGCTCAGAAGGAGGAGGGGGAAAATGGGAAGCAGAGGCAGAGGCAAAGGGGCAGAGGCCCGGTGGCACGCGTGAGTTGATAGGAGTCTGGAGGCAGGAAGGCTAATGCTAGGAGTGGAAGGAGCAGCAAGTCAGGGACAAGGAGGGCATGAAGAGAGAATCTCAGGGAGTTTGTGCTGAAGCAAGTATGAGTGCAGGGGACAAGACTCAGGAATTCAGCCGCTGATGGAAGTTGGTGGCAAGGAAGGCCAGGATGCTGGCCACGGGACGGGCGCCCCTCATCCCCCACCCCCTCCATGTACCAACGAGACGGAAATAGAGCCAGGGCATTCTGGGGCACAGGCCTCTGCCCCTGTCTGCCTACAGTGCCTTGCTTCAGGTTGTAGACCAGAGGGGTAAAGAATGCCTTCTTTGGTTGGGGCACTTCCTGGGCATAATCCCGTGGTCCTGCTGCATTCATATGTCTCCCCTCATTGCATTCCGCCAAGAGTGTTTTGCAATTCAGGTCGCTCAAGCGGCATGGTACTGGGAATGGGAAACAGGTGAGGACAGCAGGGGAAGACACCTGTGCAGTTAGGAGAAGCCAATAACCCCTCAGCTGCTGACCTTGAATCTCCATTCTGCTGTCATCAAACAGATGACGTTGATGGGGAGAGAGGTGGCGGATTCAGACACCGGCCACTTCCAGGACTGGCAAGGGCAGAGGAGGTGGGGGAGCTGTCCAACACGGGTTGAGCCAGGATGTGGGATGGAGCGGGAGCGGAGGTGAAAAGTGGACCCAGCCCGTCCCAGCGGGGTTTCCAGGTGCGCGATTTGAGGCTCCGGAGCTCCTGTACTTCCCTGTTGGCCTGTGAGAACTGGTGAGCAGTCAGAGCCAACCCCTAAGGGCCTTCGCGTCCCTTTCGCTATGGCAACTCCACTTGGAACACTGGCACACGTCAGCAGGTGGCGCCTAGAACCTGACCACGTCACAGAGCGCCAAACCCTCCGGGCACCGCCCAGAGGCTTCCCAGCACACCTGGGGCGCATGTGCAGTCAAGGAGGCATAAGCAGGGCCTGATGGCCTGTGAGCACCAACTGACTACCGCTAAGAGGCGTCACTCCCCCTCCCGCTAAAGCTGATCCTGTTGGAATGCAAATGCAAATGCACCTCAGCACACTGGACAAGGCATGGAAACCCAAAACATCCAGCCACCTCCCGGAGGCTATGCTGCTCCTCGGCGGGCAGCGCATGCGCAGTCCTGCAACCTCAGAAGCACACCAGGCTGCTACCTGGCAAGCCAGGGAAGGACTTCAAGTGGTCTCGGTCAAGGGAGCAGATGCTTTGTCCAGACTAATAGGATGTCAGTCCCAGGAGAAGGAGCCACAAGGTAGAAAAGGAAGGCCGCTACCCTCCTACCTCATATACACACCTCCTGCACCGAGAAAAGAAGCAGAGGGATTTGGGGACCGAACAGGGAGACAACAGCTTAGATGAATGCGGACTGTTGTGCACGAGAGGACCGGGAGAGGCCAGGAGTACAGAGGATGAGAGCAGAGGGCGAATTGGAGAAGATAAGAAGGGCCAGGAAGAGGGAGGGGGTTCTGAATTCCTCAGAGGAAGGGAAGAGATGCGTCGGGAGCTGTGCAGCCTGGGAAGCTCAGAAGGAGGAGGGGGAAAATGGGAAGCAGAGGCAGAGGCAAAGGGGCAGAGGCCCGGTGGCACGCGTGAGTTGATAGGAGTCTGGAGGCAGGAAGGCTAATGCTAGGAGTGGAAGGAGCAGCAAGTCAGGGACAAGGAGGGCATGAAGAGAGAATCTCAGGGAGTTTGTGCTGAAGCAAGTATGAGTGCAGGGGACAAGACTCAGGAATTCAGCCGCTGATGGAAGTTGGTGGCAAGGAAGGCCAGGATGCTGGCCACGGGACGGGCGCCCCTCATCCCCCACCCCCTCCATGTACCAACGAGACGGAAATAGAGCCAGGGCATTCTGGGGCACAGGCCTCTGCCCCTGTCTGCCTACAGTGCCTTGCTTCAGGGTGTAGACCAGAGGGGTAAAGAATGCCTTCTTTGGTTGGGGCACTTCCTGGGCATAATCCCGTGGTCCTGCTGCATTCATATGTCTCCCCTCATTGCATTCCGCCAAGAGTGTTTTGCAATTCAGGTCGCTCAAGCTGCATGGTACTGGGAATGGGAAACAGGTGAGGACAGCAGGGGAAGACACCTGTGCAGTTAGGAGAACCCAATAACCCCTCAGCTGCTGACCTTGAATCTCCATTCTGCTGTCATCAAACAGATGACGTTGATGGGGAGAGAGGTGGCGGATTCAGACACCGGCCACTTCCAGGACTGGCAAGGGCAGAGGAGGTGGGGGAGCTGTCCAACACGGGTTGAGCCAGGATGTGGGATGGAGCGGGAGCGGAGGTGAAAAGTGGACCCAGCCCGTCCCAGCGGGGTTTCCAGGTGCGCGATTTGAGGCTCCGGAGCTCCTGTACTTCCCTGTTGGCCTGTGAGAACTGGTGAGCAGTCAGAGCCAACCCCTAAGGGCCTTCGCGTCCCTTTCGCTATGGCAACTCCACTTGGAACACTGGCACACGTCAGCAGGTGGCGCCTAGAACCTGACCACGTCACAGAGCGCCAAACCCTCCGGGCACCGCCCAGAGGCTTCCCAGCACCCCTGGGGCGCATGTGCAGTCAAGGAGGCATAAGCAGGGCCTGATGGCCTGTGAGCACCAACTGACTACCGCTAAGAGGCGTCACTCCCCCTCCCGCTAAAGCTGATCCTGTTGGAATGCAAATGCAAATGCACCTCAGCACACTGGACAAGGCATGGAAACCCAAAACATCCAGCCACCTCCCGGAGGCTATGCTGCTCCTCGGCGGGCCGCGCATGCGCAGTCCTGCAACCTCAGTATCACACCAGGCTCCTACCTAGCAAGCCAGGGAAGGACTTCAAGTGGTCTCGGTCAAGTGAGCAGATGCTTTTTGCACACTAATAGGATGTCAGTCGCAGGAGAAGGAGCCACAAGGTAGAAAAGGAAGGCCGCTACCCTCCTACCTCATATACACACCTCCTGCACCGAGAAAAGAAGCAGAGGGATTTGGGGACCGAACAGGGAGACAACAGCTTAGATGAATGCGGACTGTTGTGCACGAGAGGACCGGGAGAGGCCAGGAGTACAGAGGATGAGAGCAGAGGGCGAATTGGAGAAGATAAGAAGGGCCAGGAAGAGGGAGGGGGTTCTGAATTCCTCAGAGGAAGGGAAGAGATGCGTCGGGAGCTGTGCAGCCTGGGAAGCTCAGAAGGAGGAGGGGGAAAATGGGAAGCAGAGGCAGAGGCAAAGGGGCAGAGGCCCGGTGGCACGCGTGAGTTGATAGGAGTCTGGAGGCAGGAAGGCTAATGCTAGGAGTGGAAGGAGCAGCAAGTCAGGGACAAGGAGGGCATGAAGAGAGAATCTCAGGGAGTTTGTGCTGAAGCAAGTATGAGTGCAGGGGACAAGACTCAGGAATTCAGCCGCTGATGGAAGTTGGTGGCAAGGAAGGCCAGGATGCTGGCCACGGGACGGGCGCCCCTCATCCCCCACCCCCTCCATGTACCAACGAGACGGAAATAGAGCCAGGGCATTCTGGGGCACAGGCCTCTGCCCCTGTCTGCCTACAGTGCCTTGCTTCAGGGTGTAGACCAGAGGGGTAAAGAATGCCTTCTTTGGTTGGGGCACTTCCTGGGCATAATCCCGTGGTCCTGCTGCATTCATATGTCTCCCCTCATTGCATTCCGCCAAGAGTGTTTTGCAATTCAGGTCGCTCAAGCTGCATGGTACTGGGAATGGGAAACAGGTGAGGACAGCAGGGGAAGACACCTGTGCAGTTAGGAGAACCCAATAACCCCTCAGCTGCTGACCTTGAATCTCCATTCTGCTGTCATCAAACAGATGACGTTGATGGGGAGAGAGGTGGCGGATTCAGACACCGGCCACTTCCAGGACTGGCAAGGGCAGAGGAGGTGGGGGAGCTGTCCAACACGGGTTGAGCCAGGATGTGGGATGGAGCGGGAGCGGAGGTGAAAAGTGGACCCAGCCCGTCCCAGCGGGGTTTCCAGGTGCGCGATTTGAGGCTCCGGAGCTCCTGTACTTCCCTGTTGGCCTGTGAGAACTGGTGAGCTGTCAGAGCCAACCCCTAAGGGCCTTCGCGTCCCTTTCGCTATGGCAACTCCACTTGGAACACTGGCACACGTCAGCAGGTGGCGCCTAGAACCTGACCACGTCACAGAGCGCCAAACCCTCCGGGCACCGCCCAGAGGCTTCCCAGCACCCCTGGGGCGCATGTGCAGTCAAGGAGGCATAAGCAGGGCCTGATGGCCTGTGAGCACCAACTGACTACCGCTAAGAGGCGTCACTCCCCCTCCCGCTAAAGCTGATCCTGTTGGAATGCAAATGCAAATGCACCTCAGCACACTGGACAAGGCATGGAAACCCAAAACATCCAGCCACCTCCCGGAGGCTATGCTGCTCCTCGGCGGGCCGCGCATGCGCAGTCCTGCAACCTCAGTATCACACCAGGCTCCTACCTAGCAAGCCAGGGAAGGACTTCAAGTGGTCTCGGTCAAGTGAGCAGATGCTTTTTGCACACTAATAGGATGTCAGTCGCAGGAGAAGGAGCCACAAGGTAGAAAAGGAAGGCCGCTACCCTCCTACCTCATATACACACCTCCTGCACCGAGAAAAGAAGCAGAGGGATTTGGGGACCGAACAGGGAGACAACAGCTTAGATGAATGCGGACTGTTGTGCACGAGAGGACCGGGAGAGGCCAGGAGTACAGAGGATGAGAGCAGAGGGCGAATTGGAGAAGATAAGAAGGGCCAGGAAGAGGGAGGGGGTTCTGAATTCCTCAGAGGAAGGGAAGAGATGCGTCGGGAGCTGTGCAGCCTGGGAAGCTCAGAAGGAGGAGGGGGAAAATGGGAAGCAGAGGCAGAGGCAAAGGGGCAGAGGCCCGGTGGCACGCGTGAGTTGATAGGAGTCTGGAGGCAGGAAGGCTAATGCTAGGAGTGGAAGGAGCAGCAAGTCAGGGACAAGGAGGGCATGAAGAGAGAATCTCAGGGAGTTTGTGCTGAAGCAAGTATGAGTGCAGGGGACAAGACTCAGGAATTCAGCCGCTGATGGAAGTTGGTGGCAAGGAAGGCCAGGATGCTGGCCACGGGACGGGCGCCCCTCATCCCCCACCCCCTCCATGTACCAACGAGACGGAAATAGAGCCAGGGCATTCTGGGGCACAGGCCTCTGCCCCTGTCTGCCTACAGTGCCTTGCTTCAGGGTGTAGACCAGAGGGGTAAAGAATGCCTTCTTTGGTTGGGGCACTTCCTGGGCATAATCCCGTGGTCCTGCTGCATTCATATGTCTCCCCTCATTGCATTCCGCCAAGAGTGTTTTGCAATTCAGGTCGCTCAAGCGGCATGGTACTGGGAATGGGAAACAGGTGAGGACAGCAGGGGAAGACACCTGTGCAGTTAGGAGAACCCAATAACCCCTCAGCTGCTGACCTTGAATCTCCATTCTGCTGTCATCAAACAGATGACGTTGATGGGGAGAGAGGTGGCGGATTCAGACACCGGCCACTTCCAGGACTGGCAAGGGCAGAGGAGGTGGGGGAGCTGTCCAACACGGGTTGAGCCAGGATGTGGGATGGAGCGGGAGCGGAGGTGAAAAGTGGACCCAGCCCGTCCCAGCGGGGTTTCCAGGTGCGCGATTTGAGGCTCCGGAGCTCCTGTACTTCCCTGTTGGCCTGTGAGAACTGGTGAGCAGTCAGAGCCAACCCCTAAGGGCCTTCGCGTCCCTTTCGCTATGGCAACTCCACTTGGAACACTGGCACACGTCAGCAGGTGGCGCCTAGAACCTGACCACGTCACAGAGCGCCAAACCCTCCGGGCACCGCCCAGAGGCTTCCCAGCACCCCTGGGGCGCATGTGCAGTCAAGGAGGCATAAGCAGGGCCTGATGGCCTGTGAGCACCAACTGACTACCGCTAAGAGGCGTCACTCCCCCTCCCGCTAAAGCTGATCCTGTTGGAATGCAAATGCAAATGCACCTCAGCACACTGGACAAGGCATGGAAACCCAAAACATCCAGCCACCTCCCGGAGGCTATGCTGCTCCTCGGCGGGCAGCGCATGCGCAGTCCTGCAACCTCAGAAGCACACCAGGCTGCTACCTGGCAAGCCAGGGAAGGACTTCAAGTGGTCTCGGTCAAGGGAGCAGATGCTTTGTCCAGACTAATAGGATGTCAGTCCCAGGAGAAGGAGCCACAAGGTAGAAAAGGAAGGCCGCTACCCTCCTACCTCATATACACACCTCCTGCACCGAGAAAAGAAGCAGAGGGATTTGGGGACCGAACAGGGAGACAACAGCTTAGATGAATGCGGACTGTTGTGCACGAGAGGACCGGGAGAGGCCAGGAGTACAGAGGATGAGAGCAGAGGGCGAATTGGAGAAGATAAGAAGGGCCAGGAAGAGGGAGGGGGTTCTGAATTCCTCAGAGGAAGGGAAGAGATGCGTCGGGAGCTGTGCAGCCTGGGAAGCTCAGAAGGAGGAGGGGGAAAATGGGAAGCAGAGGCAGAGGCAAAGGGGCAGAGGCCCGGTGGCACGCGTGAGTTGATAGGAGTCTGGAGGCAGGAAGGCTAATGCTAGGAGTGGAAGGAGCAGCAAGTCAGGGACAAGGAGGGCATGAAGAGAGAATCTCAGGGAGTTTGTGCTGAAGCAAGTATGAGTGCAGGGGACAAGACTCAGGAATTCAGCCGCTGATGGAAGTTGGTGGCAAGGAAGGCCAGGATGCTGGCCACGGGACGGGCGCCCCTCATCCCCCACCCCCTCCATGTACCAACGAGACGGAAATAGAGCCAGGGCATTCTGGGGCACAGGCCTCTGCCCCTGTCTGCCTACAGTGCCTTGCTTCAGGGTGTAGACCAGAGGGGTAAAGAATGCCTTCTTTGGTTGGGGCACTTCCTGGGCATAATCCCGTGGTCCTGCTGCATTCATATGTCTCCCCTCATTGCATTCCGCCAAGAGTGTTTTGCAATTCAGGTCGCTCAAGCGGCATGGTACTGGGAATGGGAAACAGGTGAGGACAGCAGGGGAAGACACCTGTGCAGTTAGGAGAAGCCAATAACCCCTCAGCTGCTGACCTTGAATCTCCATTCTGCTGTCATCAAACAGATGACGTTGATGGGGAGAGAGGTGGCGGATTCAGACACCGGCCACTTCCAGGACTGGCAAGGGCAGAGGAGGTGGGGGAGCTGTCCAACACGGGTTGAGCCAGGATGTGGGATGGAGCGGGAGCGGAGGTGAAAAGTGGACCCAGCCCGTCCCAGCGGGGTTTCCAGGTGCGCGATTTGAGGCTCCGGAGCTCCTGTACTTCCCTGTTGGCCTGTGAGAACTGGTGAGCAGTCAGAGCCAACCCCTAAGGGCCTTCGCGTCCCTTTCGCTATGGCAACTCCACTTGGAACACTGGCACACGTCAGCAGGTGGCGCCTAGAACCTGACCACGTCACAGAGCGCCAAACCCTCCGGGCACCGCCCAGAGGCTTCCCAGCACCCCTGGGGCGCATGTGCAGTCAAGGAGGCATAAGCAGGGCCTGATGGCCTGTGAGCACCAACTGACTACCGCTAAGAGGCGTCACTCCCCCTCCCGCTAAAGCTGATCCTGTTGGAATGCAAATGCAAATGCACCTCAGCACACTGGACAAGGCATGGAAACCCAAAACATCCAGCCACCTCCCGGAGGCTATGCTGCTCCTCGGCGGGCCGCGCATGCGCAGTCCTGCAACCTCAGTATCACACCAGGCTCCTACCTGGCAAGCCAGGGAAGGACTTCAAGTGGTCTCGGTCAAGGGAGCAGATGCTTTTTGCACACTAATAGGATGTCAGTCGCAGGAGAAGGAGCCACAAGGTAGAAAAGGAAGGCCGCTACCCTCCTACCTCATATACACACCTCCTGCACCGAGAAAAGAAGCAGAGGGATTTGGGGACCGAACAGGGAGACAACAGCTTAGATGAATGCGGACTGTTGTGCACGAGAGGACCGGGAGAGGCCAGGAGTACAGAGGATGAGAGCAGAGGGCGAATTGGAGAAGATAAGAAGGGCCAGGAAGAGGGAGGGGGTTCTGAATTCCTCAGAGGAAGGGAAGAGATGCGTCGGGAGCTGTGCAGCCTGGGAAGCTCAGAAGGAGGAGGGGGAAAATGGGAAGCAGAGGCAGAGGCAAAGGGGCAGAGGCCCGGTGGCACGCGTGAGTTGATAGGAGTCTGGAGGCAGGAAGGCTAATGCTAGGAGTGGAAGGAGCAGCAAGTCAGGGACAAGGAGGGCATGAAGAGAGAATCTCAGGGAGTTTGTGCTGAAGCAAGTATGAGTGCAGGGGACAAGACTCAGGAATTCAGCCGCTGATGGAAGTTGGTGGCAAGGAAGGCCAGGATGCTGGCCACGGGACGGGCGCCCCTCATCCCCCACCCCCTCCATGTACCAACGAGACGGAAATAGAGCCAGGGCATTCTGGGGCACAGGCCTCTGCCCCTGTCTGCCTACAGTGCCTTGCTTCAGGGTGTAGACCAGAGGGGTAAAGAATGCCTTCTTTGGTTGGGGCACTTCCTGGGCATAATCCCGTGGTCCTGCTGCATTCATATGTCTCCCCTCATTGCATTCCGCCAAGAGTGTTTTGCAATTCAGGTCGCTCAAGCGGCATGGTACTGGGAATGGGAAACAGGTGAGGACAGCAGGGGAAGACACCTGTGCAGTTAGGAGAAGCCAATAACCCCTCAGCTGCTGACCTTGAATCTCCATTCTGCTGTCATCAAACAGATGACGTTGATGGGGAGAGAGGTGGCGGATTCAGACACCGGCCACTTCCAGGACTGGCAAGGGCAGAGGAGGTGGGGGAGCTGTCCAACACGGGTTGAGCCAGGATGTGGGATGGAGCGGGAGCGGAGGTGAAAAGTGGACCCAGCCCGTCCCAGCGGGGTTTCCAGGTGCGCGATTTGAGGCTCCGGAGCTCCTGTACTTCCCTGTTGGCCTGTGAGAACTGGTGAGCAGTCAGAGCCAACCCCTAAGGGCCTTCGCGTCCCTTTCGCTATGGCAACTCCACTTGGAACACTGGCACACGTCAGCAGGTGGCGCCTAGAACCTGACCACGTCACAGAGCGCCAAACCCTCCGGGCACCGCCCAGAGGCTTCCCAGCACCCCTGGGGCGCATGTGCAGTCAAGGAGGCATAAGCAGGGCCTGATGGCCTGTGAGCACCAACTGACTACCGCTAAGAGGCGTCACTCCCCCTCCCGCTAAAGCTGATCCTGTTGGAATGCAAATGCAAATGCACCTCAGCACACTGGACAAGGCATGGAAACCCAAAACATCCAGCCACCTCCCGGAGGCTATGCTGCTCCTCGGCGGGCCGCGCATGCGCAGTCCTGCAACCTCAGTATCACACCAGGCTCCTACCTGGCAAGCCAGGGAAGGACTTCAAGTGGTCTCGGTCAAGGGAGCAGATGCTTTTTGCACACTAATAGGATGTCAGTCCCAGGAGAAGGAGCCACAAGGTAGAAAAGGAAGGCCGCTACCCTCCTACCTCATATACACACCTCCTGCACCGAGAAAAGAAGCAGAGGGATTTGGGGACCGAACAGGGAGACAACAGCTTAGATGAATGCGGACTGTTGTGCACGAGAGGACCGGGAGAGGCCAGGAGTACAGAGGATGAGAGCAGAGGGCGAATTGGAGAAGATAAGAAGGGCCAGGAAGAGGGAGGGGGTTCTGAATTCCTCAGAGGAAGGGAAGAGATGCGTCGGGAGCTGTGCAGCCTGGGAAGCTCAGAAGGAGGAGGGGGAAAATGGGAAGCAGAGGCAGAGGCAAAGGGGCAGAGGCCCGGTGGCACGCGTGAGTTGATAGGAGTCTGGAGGCAGGAAGGCTAATGCTAGGAGTGGAAGGAGCAGCAAGTCAGGGACAAGGAGGGCATGAAGAGAGAATCTCAGGGAGTTTGTGCTGAAGCAAGTATGAGTGCAGGGGACAAGACTCAGGAATTCAGCCGCTGATGGAAGTTGGTGGCAAGGAAGGCCAGGATGCTGGCCACGGGACGGGCGCCCCTCATCCCCCACCCCCTCCATGTACCAACGAGACGGAAATAGAGCCAGGGCATTCTGGGGCACAGGCCTCTGCCCCTGTCTGCCTACAGTGCCTTGCTTCAGGGTGTAGACCAGAGGGGTAAAGAATGCCTTCTTTGGTTGGGGCACTTCCTGGGCATAATCCCGTGGTCCTGCTGCATTCATATGTCTCCCCTCATTGCATTCCGCCAAGAGTGTTTTGCAATTCAGGTCGCTCAAGCGGCATGGTACTGGGAATGGGAAACAGGTGAGGACAGCAGGGGAAGACACCTGTGCAGTTAGGAGAACCCAATAACCCCTCAGCTGCTGACCTTGAATCTCCATTCTGCTGTCATCAAACAGATGACGTTGATGGGGAGAGAGGTGGCGGATTCAGACACCGGCCACTTCCAGGACTGGCAAGGGCAGAGGAGGTGGGGGAGCTGTCCAACACGGGTTGAGCCAGGATGTGGGATGGAGCGGGAGCGGAGGTGAAAAGTGGACCCAGCCCGTCCCAGCGGGGTTTCCAGGTGCGCGATTTGAGGCTCCGGAGCTCCTGTACTTCCCTGTTGGCCTGTGAGAACTGGTGAGCAGTCAGAGCCAACCCCTAAGGGCCTTCGCGTCCCTTTCGCTATGGCAACTCCACTTGGAACACTGGCACACGTCAGCAGGTGGCGCCTAGAACCTGACCACGTCACAGAGCGCCAAACCCTCCGGGCACCGCCCAGAGGCTTCCCAGCACACCTGGGGCGCATGTGCAGTCAAGGAGGCATAAGCAGGGCCTGATGGCCTGTGAGCACCAACTGACTACCGCTAAGAGGCGTCACTCCCCCTCCCGCTAAAGCTGATCCTGTTGGAATGCAAATGCAAATGCACCTCAGCACACTGGACAAGGCATGGAAACCCAAAACATCCAGCCACCTCCCGGAGGCTATGCTGCTCCTCGGCGGGCAGCGCATGCGCAGTCCTGCAACCTCAGAAGCACACCAGGCTGCTACCTGGCAAGCCAGGGAAGGACTTCAAGTGGTCTCGGTCAAGGAGCAGATGCTTTGTCCAGACTAATAGGATGTCAGTCCCAGGAGAAGGAGCCACAAGGTAGAAAAGGAAGGCCGCTACCCTCCTACCTCATATACACACCTCCTGCACCGAGAAAAGAAGCAGAGGGATTTGGGGACCGAACAGGGAGACAACAGCTTAGATGAATGCGGACTGTTGTGCACGAGAGGACCGGGAGAGGCCAGGAGTACAGAGGATGAGAGCAGAGGGCGAATTGGAGAAGATAAGAAGGGCCAGGAAGAGGGAGGGGGTTCTGAATTCCTCAGAGGAAGGGAAGAGATGCGTCGGGAGCTGTGCAGCCTGGGAAGCTCAGAAGGAGGAGGGGGAAAATGGGAAGCAGAGGCAGAGGCAAAGGGGCAGAGGCCCGGTGGCACGCGTGAGTTGATAGGAGTCTGGAGGCAGGAAGGCTAATGCTAGGAGTGGAAGGAGCAGCAAGTCAGGGACAAGGAGGGCATGAAGAGAGAATCTCAGGGAGTTTGTGCTGAAGCAAGTATGAGTGCAGGGGACAAGACTCAGGAATTCAGCCGCTGATGGAAGTTGGTGGCAAGGAAGGCCAGGATGCTGGCCACGGGACGGGCGCCCCTCATCCCCCACCCCCTCCATGTACCAACGAGACGGAAATAGAGCCAGGGCATTCTGGGGCACAGGCCTCTGCCCCTGTCTGCCTACAGTGCCTTGCTTCAGGGTGTAGACCAGAGGGGTAAAGAATGCCTTCTTTGGTTGGGGCACTTCCTGGGCATAATCCCGTGGTCCTGCTGCATTCATATGTCTCCCCTCATTGCATTCCGCCAAGAGTGTTTTGCAATTCAGGTCGCTCAAGCGGCATGGTACTGGGAATGGGAAACAGGTGAGGACAGCAGGGGAAGACACCTGTGCAGTTAGGAGAAGCCAATAACCCCTCAGCTGGTGACATTGAATCTCCATTCTGCTGTCATCAAACAGATGACGTTGATGGGGAGAGAGGTGGCGGATTCAGACACCGGCCACTTCCAGGACTGGCAAGGGCAGAGGAGGTGGGGGAGCTGTCCAACACGGGTTGAGCCAGGATGTGGGATGGAGCGGGAGCGGAGGTGAAAAGTGGACCCAGCCCGTCCCAGCGGGGTTTCCAGGTGCGCGATTTGAGGCTCCGGAGCTCCTGTACTTCCCTGTTGGCCTGTGAGAACTGGTGAGCAGTCAGAGCCAACCCCTAAGGGCCTTCGCGTCCCTTTCGCTATGGCAACTCCACTTGGAACACTGGCACACGTCAGCAGGTGGCGCCTAGAACCTGACCACGTCACAGAGCGCCAAACCCTCCGGGCACCGCCCAGAGGCTTCCCAGCACCCCTGGGGCGCATGTGCAGTCAAGGAGGCATAAGCAGGGCCTGATGGCCTGTGAGCACCAACTGACTACCGCTAAGAGGCGTCACTCCCCCTCCCGCTAAAGCTGATCCTGTTGGAATGCAAATGCAAATGCACCTCAGCACACTGGACAAGGCATGGAAACCCAAAACATCCAGCCACCTCCCGGAGGCTATGCTGCTCCTCGGCGGGCCGCGCATGCGCAGTCCTGCAACCTCAGTATCACACCAGGCTCCTACCTGGCAAGCCAGGGAAGGACTTCAAGTGGTCTCGGTCAAGTGAGCAGATGCTTTTTGCACACTAATAGGATGTCAGTCGCAGGAGAAGGAGCCACAAGGTAGAAAAGGAAGGCCGCTACCCTCCTACCTCATATACACACCTCCTGCACCGAGAAAAGAAGCAGAGGGATTTGGGGACCGAACAGGGAGACAACAGCTTAGATGAATGCGGACTGTTGTGCACGAGAGGACCGGGAGAGGCCAGGAGTACAGAGGATGAGAGCAGAGGGCGAATTGGAGAAGATAAGAAGGGCCAGGAAGAGGGAGGGGGTTCTGAATTCCTCAGAGGAAGGGAAGAGATGCGTCGGGAGCTGTGCAGCCTGGGAAGTTCAGAAGGAGGAGGGGGAAAATGGGAAGCAGAGGCAGAGGCAAAGGGGCAGAGGCCCGGTGGCACGCGTGAGTTGATAGGAGTCTGGAGGCAGGAAGGCTAATGCTAGGAGTGGAAGGAGCAGCAAGTCAGGGACAAGGAGGGCATGAAGAGAGAATCTCAGGGAGTTTGTGCTGAAGCAAGTATGAGTGCAGGGGACAAGACTCAGGAATTCAGCCGCTGATGGAAGTTGGTGGCAAGGAAGGCCAGGATGCTGGCCACGGGACGGGCGCCCCTCATCCCCCACCCCCTCCATGTACCAACGAGACGGAAATAGAGCCAGGGCATTCTGGGGCACAGGCCTCTGCCCCTGTCTGCCTACAGTGCCTTGCTTCAGGGTGTAGACCAGAGGGGTAAAGAATGCCTTCTTTGGTTGGGGCACTTCCTGGGCATAATCCCGTGGTCCTGCTGCATTCATATGTCTCCCCTCATTGCATTCCGCCAAGAGTGTTTTGCAATTCAGGTCGCTCAAGCGGCATGGTACTGGGAATGGGAAACAGGTGAGGACAGCAGGGGAAGACACCTGTGCAGTTAGGAGAAGCCAATAACCCCTCAGCTGCTGACCTTGAATCTCCATTCTGCTGTCATCAAACAGATGACGTTGATGGGGAGAGAGGTGGCGGATTCAGACACCGGCCACTTCCAGGACTGGCAAGGGCAGAGGAGGTGGGGGAGCTGTCCAACACGGGTTGAGCCAGGATGTGGGATGGAGCGGGAGCGGAGGTGAAAAGTGGACCCAGCCCGTCCCAGCGGGGTTTCCAGGTGCGCGATTTGAGGCTCCGGAGCTCCTGTACTTCCCTGTTGGCCTGTGAGAACTGGTGAGCAGTCAGAGCCAACCCCTAAGGGCCTTCGCGTCCCTTTCGCTATGGCAACTCCACTTGGAACACTGGCACACGTCAGCAGGTGGCGCCTAGAACCTGACCACGTCACAGAGCGCCAAACCCTCCGGGCACCGCCCAGAGGCTTCCCAGCACCCCTGGGGCGCATGTGCAGTCAAGGAGGCATAAGCAGGGCCTGATGGCCTGTGAGCACCAACTGACTACCGCTAAGAGGCGTCACTCCCCCTCCCGCTAAAGCTGATCCTGTTGGAATGCAAATGCAAATGCACCTCAGCACACTGGACAAGGCATGGAAACCCAAAACATCCAGCCACCTCCCGGAGGCTATGCTGCTCCTCGGCGGGCAGCGCATGCGCAGTCCTGCAACCTCAGAAGCACACCAGGCTGCTACCTGGCAAGCCAGGGAAGGACTTCAAGTGGTCTCGGTCAAGGGAGCAGATGCTTTGTCCAGACTAATAGGATGTCAGTCCCAGGAGAAGGAGCCACAAGGTAGAAAAGGAAGGCCGCTACCCTCCTACCTCATATACACACCTCCTGCACCGAGAAAAGAAGCAGAGGGATTTGGGGACCGAACAGGGAGACAACAGCTTAGATGAATGCGGACTGTTGTGCACGAGAGGACCGGGAGAGGCCAGGAGTACAGAGGATGAGAGCAGAGGGCGAATTGGAGAAGATAAGAAGGGCCAGGAAGAGGGAGGGGGTTCTGAATTCCTCAGAGGAAGGGAAGAGATGCGTCGGGAGCTGTGCAGCCTGGGAAGCTCAGAAGGAGGAGGGGGAAAATGGGAAGCAGAGGCAGAGGCAAAGGGGCAGAGGCCCGGTGGCACGCGTGAGTTGATAGGAGTCTGGAGGCAGGAAGGCTAATGCTAGGAGTGGAAGGAGCAGCAAGTCAGGGACAAGGAGGGCATGAAGAGAGAATCTCAGGGAGTTTGTGCTGAAGCAAGTATGAGTGCAGGGGACAAGACTCAGGAATTCAGCCGCTGATGGAAGTTGGTGGCAAGGAAGGCCAGGATGCTGGCCACGGGACGGGCGCCCCTCATCCCCCACCCCCTCCATGTACCAACGAGACGGAAATAGAGCCAGGGCATTCTGGGGCACAGGCCTCTGCCCCTGTCTGCCTACAGTGCCTTGCTTCAGGGTGTAGACCAGAGGGGTAAAGAATGCCTTCTTTGGTTGGGGCACTTCCTGGGCATAATCCCGTGGTCCTGCTGCATTCATATGTCTCCCCTCATTGCATTCCGCCAAGAGTGTTTTGCAATTCAGGTCGCTCAAGCGGCATGGTACTGGGAATGGGAAACAGGTGAGGACAGCAGGGGAAGACACCTGTGCAGTTAGGAGAAGCCAATAACCCCTCAGCTGCTGACCTTGAATCTCCATTCTGCTGTCATCAAACAGATGACGTTGATGGGGAGAGAGGTGGCGGATTCAGACACCGGCCACTTCCAGGACTGGCAAGGGCAGAGGAGGTGGGGGAGCTGTCCAACACGGGTTGAGCCAGGATGTGGGATGGAGCGGGAGCGGAGGTGAAAAGTGGACCCAGCCCGTCCCAGCGGGGTTTCCAGGTGCGCGATTTGAGGCTCCGGAGCTCCTGTACTTCCCTGTTGGCCTGTGAGAACTGGTGAGCAGTCAGAGCCAACCCCTAAGGGCCTTCGCGTCCCTTTCGCTATGGCAACTCCACTTGGAACACTGGCACACGTCAGCAGGTGGCGCCTAGAACCTGACCACGTCACAGAGCGCCAAACCCTCCGGGCACCGCCCAGAGGCTTCCCAGCACCCCTGGGGCGCATGTGCAGTCAAGGAGGCATAAGCAGGGCCTGATGGCCTGTGAGCACCAACTGACTACCGCTAAGAGGCGTCACTCCCCCTCCCGCTAAAGCTGATCCTGTTGGAATGCAAATGCAAATGCACCTCAGCACACTGGACAAGGCATGGAAACCCAAAACATCCAGCCACCTCCCGGAGGCTATGCTGCTCCTCGGCGGGCAGCGCATGCGCAGTCCTGCAACCTCAGAAGCACACCAGGCTGCTACCTGGCAAGCCAGGGAAGGACTTCAAGTGGTCTCGGTCAAGGGAGCAGATGCTTTGTCCAGACTAATAGGATGTCAGTCCCAGGAGAAGGAGCCACAAGGTAGAAAAGGAAGGCCGCTACCCTCCTACCTCATATACACACCTCCTGCACCGAGAAAAGAAGCAGAGGGATTTGGGGACCGAACAGGGAGACAACAGCTTAGATGAATGCGGACTGTTGTGCACGAGAGGACCGGGAGAGGCCAGGAGTACAGAGGATGAGAGCAGAGGGCGAATTGGAGAAGATAAGAAGGGCCAGGAAGAGGGAGGGGGTTCTGAATTCCTCAGAGGAAGGGAAGAGATGCGTCGGGAGCTGTGCAGCCTGGGAAGCTCAGAAGGAGGAGGGGGAAAATGGGAAGCAGAGGCAGAGGCAAAGGGGCAGAGGCCCGGTGGCACGCGTGAGTTGATAGGAGTCTGGAGGCAGGAAGGCTAATGCTAGGAGTGGAAGGAGCAGCAAGTCAGGGACAAGGAGGGCATGAAGAGAGAATCTCAGGGAGTTTGTGCTGAAGCAAGTATGAGTGCAGGGGACAAGACTCAGGAATTCAGCCGCTGATGGAAGTTGGTGGCAAGGAAGGCCAGGATGCTGGCCACGGGACGGGCGCCCCTCATCCCCCACCCCCTCCATGTACCAACGAGACGGAAATAGAGCCAGGGCATTCTGGGGCACAGGCCTCTGCCCCTGTCTGCCTACAGTGCCTTGCTTCAGGGTGTAGACCAGAGGGGTAAAGAATGCCTTCTTTGGTTGGGGCACTTCCTGGGCATAATCCCGTGGTCCTGCTGCATTCATATGTCTCCCCTCATTGCATTCCGCCAAGAGTGTTTTGCAATTCAGGTCGCTCAAGCTGCATGGTACTGGGAATGGGAAACAGGTGAGGACAGCAGGGGAAGACACCTGTGCAGTTAGGAGAACCCAATAACCCCTCAGCTGCTGACCTTGAATCTCCATTCTGCTGTCATCAAACAGATGACGTTGATGGGGAGAGAGGTGGCGGATTCAGACACCGGCCACTTCCAGGACTGGCAAGGGCAGAGGAGGTGGGGGAGCTGTCCAACACGGGTTGAGCCAGGATGTGGGATGGAGCGGGAGCGGAGGTGAAAAGTGGACCCAGCCCGTCCCAGCGGGGTTTCCAGGTGCGCGATTTGAGGCTCCGGAGCTCCTGTACTTCCCTGTTGGCCTGTGAGAACTGGTGAGCTGTCAGAGCCAACCCCTAAGGGCCTTCGCGTCCCTTTCGCTATGGCAACTCCACTTGGAACACTGGCACACGTCAGCAGGTGGCGCCTAGAACCTGACCACGTCACAGAGCGCCAAACCCTCCGGGCACCGCCCAGAGGCTTCCCAGCACCCCTGGGGCGCATGTGCAGTCAAGGAGGCATAAGCAGGGCCTGATGGCCTGTGAGCACCAACTGACTACCGCTAAGAGGCGTCACTCCCCCTCCCGCTAAAGCTGATCCTGTTGGAATGCAAATGCAAATGCACCTCAGCACACTGGACAAGGCATGGAAACCCAAAACATCCAGCCACCTCCCGGAGGCTATGCTGCTCCTCGGCGGGCCGCGCATGCGCAGTCCTGCAACCTCAGTATCACACCAGGCTCCTACCTAGCAAGCCAGGGAAGGACTTCAAGTGGTCTCGGTCAAGGGAGCAGATGCTTTTTGCACACTAATAGGATGTCAGTCGCAGGAGAAGGAGCCACAAGGTAGAAAAGGAAGGCCGCTACCCTCCTACCTCATATACACACCTCCTGCACCGAGAAAAGAAGCAGAGGGATTTGGGGACCGAACAGGGAGACAACAGCTTAGATGAATGCGGACTGTTGTGCACGAGAGGACCGGGAGAGGCCAGGAGTACAGAGGATGAGAGCAGAGGGCGAATTGGAGAAGATAAGAAGGGCCAGGAAGAGGGAGGGGGTTCTGAATTCCTCAGAGGAAGGGAAGAGATGCGTCGGGAGCTGTGCAGCCTGGGAAGCTCAGAAGGAGGAGGGGGAAAATGGGAAGCAGAGGCAGAGGCAAAGGGGCAGAGGCCCGGTGGCACGCGTGAGTTGATAGGAGTCTGGAGGCAGGAAGGCTAATGCTAGGAGTGGAAGGAGCAGCAAGTCAGGGACAAGGAGGGCATGAAGAGAGAATCTCAGGGAGTTTGTGCTGAAGCAAGTATGAGTGCAGGGGACAAGACTCAGGAATTCAGCCGCTGATGGAAGTTGGTGGCAAGGAAGGCCAGGATGCTGGCCACGGGACGGGCGCCCCTCATCCCCCACCCCCTCCATGTACCAACGAGACGGAAATAGAGCCAGGGCATTCTGGGGCACAGGCCTCTGCCCCTGTCTGCCTACAGTGCCTTGCTTCAGGGTGTAGACCAGAGGGGTAAAGAATGCCTTCTTTGGTTGGGGCACTTCCTGGGCATAATCCCGTGGTCCTGCTGCATTCATATGTCTCCCCTCATTGCATTCCGCCAAGAGTGTTTTGCAATTCAGGTCGCTCAAGCGGCATGGTACTGGGAATGGGAAACGGGTGAGGACAGCAGGGGAAGACACCTGTGCAGTTAGGAGAACCCAATAACCCCTCAGCTGCTGACCTTGAATCTCCATTCTGCTGTCATCAAACAGATGACGTTGATGGGGAGAGAGGTGGCGGATTCAGACACCGGCCACTTCCAGGACTGGCAAGGGCAGAGGAGGTGGGGGAGCTGTCCAACACGGGTTGAGCCAGGATGTGGGATGGAGCGGGAGCGGAGGTGAAAAGTGGACCCAGCCCGTCCCAGCGGGGTTTCCAGGTGCGCGATTTGAGGCTCCGGAGCTCCTGTACTTCCCTGTTGGCCTGTGAGAACTGGTGAGCAGTCAGAGCCAACCCCTAAGGGCCTTCGCGTCCCTTTCGCTATGGCAACTCCACTTGGAACACTGGCACACGTCAGCAGGTGGCGCCTAGAACCTGACCACGTCACAGAGCGCCAAACCCTCCGGGCACCGCCCAGAGGCTTCCCAGCACCCCTGGGGCGCATGTGCAGTCAAGGAGGCATAAGCAGGGCCTGATGGCCTGTGAGCACCAACTGACTACCGCTAAGAGGCGTCACTCCCCCTCCCGCTAAAGCTGATCCTGTTGGAATGCAAATGCAAATGCACCTCAGCACACTGGACAAGGCATGGAAACCCAAAACATCCAGCCACCTCCCGGAGGCTATGCTGCTCCTCGGCGGGCAGCGCATGCGCAGTCCTGCAACCTCAGAAGCACACCAGGCTGCTACCTGGCAAGCCAGGGAAGGACTTCAAGTGGTCTCGGTCAAGGGAGCAGATGCTTTGTCCAGACTAATAGGATGTCAGTCCCAGGAGAAGGAGCCACAAGGTAGAAAAGGAAGGCCGCTACCCTCCTACCTCATATACACACCTCCTGCACCGAGAAAAGAAGCAGAGGGATTTGGGGACCGAACAGGGAGACAACAGCTTAGATGAATGCGGACTGTTGTGCACGAGAGGACCGGGAGAGGCCAGGAGTACAGAGGATGAGAGCAGAGGGCGAATTGGAGAAGATAAGAAGGGCCAGGAAGAGGGAGGGGGTTCTGAATTCCTCAGAGGAAGGGAAGAGATGCGTCGGGAGCTGTGCAGCCTGGGAAGCTCAGAAGGAGGAGGGGGAAAATGGGAAGCAGAGGCAGAGGCAAAGGGGCAGAGGCCCGGTGGCACGCGTGAGTTGATAGGAGTCTGGAGGCAGGAAGGCTAATGCTAGGAGTGGAAGGAGCAGCAAGTCAGGGACAAGGAGGGCATGAAGAGAGAATCTCAGGGAGTTTGTGCTGAAGCAAGTATGAGTGCAGGGGACAAGACTCAGGAATTCAGCCGCTGATGGAAGTTGGTGGCAAGGAAGGCCAGGATGCTGGCCACGGGACGGGCGCCCCTCATCCCCCACCCCCTCCATGTACCAACGAGACGGAAATAGAGCCAGGGCATTCTGGGGCACAGGCCTCTGCCCCTGTCTGCCTACAGTGCCTTGCTTCAGGGTGTAGACCAGAGGGGTAAAGAATGCCTTCTTTGGTTGGGGCACTTCCTGGGCATAATCCCGTGGTCCTGCTGCATTCATATGTCTCCCCTCATTGCATTCCGCCAAGAGTGTTTTGCAATTCAGGTCGCTCAAGCTGCATGGTACTGGGAATGGGAAACAGGTGAGGACAGCAGGGGAAGACACCTGTGCAGTTAGGAGAACCCAATAACCCCTCAGCTGCTGACCTTGAATCTCCATTCTGCTGTCATCAAACAGATGACGTTGATGGGGAGAGAGGTGGCGGATTCAGACACCGGCCACTTCCAGGACTGGCAAGGGCAGAGGAGGTGGGGGAGCTGTCCAACACGGGTTGAGCCAGGATGTGGGATGGAGCGGGAGCGGAGGTGAAAAGTGGACCCAGCCCGTCCCAGCGGGGTTTCCAGGTGCGCGATTTGAGGCTCCGGAGCTCCTGTACTTCCCTGTTGGCCTGTGAGAACTGGTGAGCTGTCAGAGCCAACCCCTAAGGGCCTTCGCGTCCCTTTCGCTATGGCAACTCCACTTGGAACACTGGCACACGTCAGCAGGTGGCGCCTAGAACCTGACCACGTCACAGAGCGCCAAACCCTCCGGGCACCGCCCAGAGGCTTCCCAGCACCCCTGGGGCGCATGTGCAGTCAAGGAGGCATAAGCAGGGCCTGATGGCCTGTGAGCACCAACTGACTACCGCTAAGAGGCGTCACTCCCCCTCCCGCTAAAGCTGATCCTGTTGGAATGCAAATGCAAATGCACCTCAGCACACTGGACAAGGCATGGAAACCCAAAACATCCAGCCACCTCCCGGAGGCTATGCTGCTCCTCGGCGGGCCGCGCATGCGCAGTCCTGCAACCTCAGTATCACACCAGGCTCCTACCTAGCAAGCCAGGGAAGGACTTCAAGTGGTCTCGGTCAAGGGAGCAGATGCTTTTTGCACACTAATAGGATGTCAGTCGCAGGAGAAGGAGCCACAAGGTAGAAAAGGAAGGCCGCTACCCTCCTACCTCATATACACACCTCCTGCACCGAGAAAAGAAGCAGAGGGATTTGGGGACCGAACAGGGAGACAACAGCTTAGATGAATGCGGACTGTTGTGCACGAGAGGACCGGGAGAGGCCAGGAGTACAGAGGATGAGAGCAGAGGGCGAATTGGAGAAGATAAGAAGGGCCAGGAAGAGGGAGGGGGTTCTGAATTCCTCAGAGGAAGGGAAGAGATGCGTCGGGAGCTGTGCAGCCTGGGAAGCTCAGAAGGAGGAGGGGGAAAATGGGAAGCAGAGGCAGAGGCAAAGGGGCAGAGGCCCGGTGGCACGCGTGAGTTGATAGGAGTCTGGAGGCAGGAAGGCTAATGCTAGGAGTGGAAGGAGCAGCAAGTCAGGGACAAGGAGGGCATGAAGAGAGAATCTCAGGGAGTTTGTGCTGAAGCAAGTATGAGTGCAGGGGACAAGACTCAGGAATTCAGCCGCTGATGGAAGTTGGTGGCAAGGAAGGCCAGATGCTGGCCACGGGACGGGCGCCCCTCATCCCCCACCCCCTCCATGTACCAACGAGACGGAAATAGAGCCAGGGCATTCTGGGGCACAGGCCTCTGCCCCTGTCTGCCTACAGTGCCTTGCTTCAGGGTGTAGACCAGAAGGGGTAAAGAATGCCTTCTTTGGTTGGGGCACTTCCTGGGCATAATCCCGTGGTCCTGCTGCATTCATATGTCTCCCCTCATTGCATTCCGCCAAGAGTGTTTTGCAATTCAGGTCGCTCAAGCGGCATGGTACTGGGAATGGGAAACGGGTGAGGACAGCAGGGGAAGACACCTGTGCAGTTAGGAGAACCCAATAACCCCTCAGCTGCTGACCTTGAATCTCCATTCTGCTGTCATCAAACAGATGACGTTGATGGGGAGAGAGGTGGCGGATTCAGACACCGGCCACTTCCAGGACTGGCAAGGGCAGAGGAGGTGGGGGAGCTGTCCAACACGGGTTGAGCCAGGATGTGGGATGGAGCGGGAGCGGAGGTGAAAAGTGGACCCAGCCCGTCCCAGCGGGGTTTCCAGGTGCGCGATTTGAGGCTCCGGAGCTCCTGTACTTCCCTGTTGGCCTGTGAGAACTGGTGAGCAGTCAGAGCCAACCCCTAAGGGCCTTCGCGTCCCTTTCGCTATGGCAACTCCACTTGGAACACTGGCACACGTCAGCAGGTGGCGCCTAGAACCTGACCACGTCACAGAGCGCCAAACCCTCCGGGCACCGCCCAGAGGCTTCCCAGCACCCCTGGGGCGCATGTGCAGTCAAGGAGGCATAAGCAGGGCCTGATGGCCTGTGAGCACCAACTGACTACCGCTAAGAGGCGTCACTCCCCCTCCCGCTAAAGCTGATCCTGTTGGAATGCAAATGCAAATGCACCTCAGCACACTGGACAAGGCATGGAAACCCAAAACATCCAGCCACCTCCGGAGGCTATGCTGCTCCTCGGCGGGCAGCGCGATGCGCAGTCCTGCAACCTCAGAAGCACACCAGGCTGCTACCTGGCAAGCCAGGGAAGGACTTCAAGTGGTCTCGGTCAAGGGAGCAGATGCTTTGTCCAGACTAATAGGATGTCAGTCCCAGGAGAAGGAGCCACAAGGTAGAAAAGGAAGGCCGCTACCCTCCTACCTCATATACACACCTCCTGCAACGAGAAAAGAAGCAGAGGGATTTGGGGACCGAACAGGGAGACAACAGCTTAGATGAATGCGGACTGTTGTGCACGAGAGGACGGGAGAGGCCAGGAGTACAGAGGATGAGAGCAGAGGGCGAATTGGAGAAGATAAGAAGGGCCAGGAAGAGGGAGGGGTTCTGAATTCCTCAGAGGAAGGGAAGAGATGCGTCGGGAGCTGTGCAGCCTGGGAAGCTCAGAAGGAGGAGGGGGAAAATGGGAAGCAGAGGCAGAGGCAAAGGGGCAGAGGCCCGGTGGCACGCGTGAGTTGATAGGAGTCTGGAGGCAGGAAGGCTAATGCTAGGAGTGGAAGGAGCAGCAAGTCAGGGACAAGGAGGGCATGAAGAGAGAATCTCAGGGAGTTTGTGCTGAAGCAAGTATGAGTGCAGGGGACAAGACTCAGGAATTCAGCCGCTGAT
>NW_025959727.1:0-24378 GCF_023159225.1 Perognathus longimembris pacificus
GCAGTCCTGCCAGCTCAGAAGCACAGCGGGATGCTACCTAGCAAGCTAGGGACGGACCTCAGGTTTGCACGGTCAAGGGAGCCGAGGCTGTTTCCAGACTAATCGGATGTCAGATGCAGGAGCAGGAGCCAGAAGGCCGAAAAGGAAGGCCTCTACCCTCCAACCTCAGACACACACCTCCTCCTGTGCAGACAAAAGAAGCAGAGAGGCTTGGGGACAGAGCAGGGAGGACAACAGCTTACAGGAATGGGGATTGGTGTGCACGAGAGACTGAGAGGGCCCAGGAGTGCAGAGGGTGAGAGCAGAGGGCGATTTGGAGAAGATAAGAAGGGATAGGCCAGGGAGAGGAAGTTCTGGTTTCCCCCGAGGAAGTGAAGAGGTGCGTGGGGAGCTGTGCAGCCTGTGAACCTCAAGAAGATGAGGGGGACATTGGGAAGCAGAGGCAGAGGCCAAGAGGCAGAGGCCCAGCGGCATGCGTGAGTTGAAAGGTGTCCGGAGGCAGGATGGCTTGTGCTAGGAGTGGAAGCAGCAGCAAGGCACGGACAAGGAGGGCATGAAGAGAGAATCTCAGGGAGTTAGTGGAGAAGGAGGTATGGGTGAAGGCTACAAGCATCAGGAACTCGGCCGCCGATGGTGGGTGTTGGCTAGGAAGGCCAGGTTGCTCGACCTGGGACAGGCACCCTCCCACTCGTGCACCCACGAGAAGGAGGAAGAGCCAAGGGGCACACTCTGGGGCACACTCGCGCGCCGCTCTCCGCCCGCAGTGCCTTGCTTCAGGGTGTAGATCAGAGGGGTACCGAATGCCTTCCCGGGTTGGGGCACTACCTGGGCATAATCCCGTGGTCCTGTTGCATTCACATGTCTCCCTTGATTGCTTTCCCCCAAGAGTTGTTTGCTACCCAGGTCGCTCAAGCTGCATGGTACAGGGAATGGGAGACTGGTGATGACAGCAGGGGGCGACACAAGTGCCAGTTGGCTGGCCAGTACGCATGGCTGTGCTCCCTAGCCACGCCCACCACCAGAAGATCAGCCGTGACTTGAGCAATTAGGACCCATTCCCCGAAAACCCTTAGCACCTTCCAAGCCACTGTGTCCTGGGTGTGGTCGCATGTGCGTGTGCGTCCGTGCTTGCTGTATGATTGCTTGTGTGTTCCTGACACTGTACATGGCTGTGCTTCCTAAGCGGAAGTCTGCATACGTGTAAATAGGCATGTGGGTGTGGATCCAGGAGTTCCCTTCACAGTGTGTTTTGAGTGAGCATGTGGAGGCTGCGGCGAGTGAGAGGGAAAGACAGAGATGGATAGTGGGCTTGCATGCGAGGCATTCCCTGTTCACGTGTGGCTGCATGAGTGTGTGGGACATGAGGTTGGACAGATGCAGTTCAAAGTGTGTGCACGTATTCTTGCTTGCTTCAAATTCCCGGAAACCAATCCTTGGCGAAGGCTGCCCTTTAGTGCTCTCCGCTGCACCGAGGTCTCCAGACATGAGTCCGGGGATGCTAAGCAGCCACTGCTGTTGGCGACGGGCATGACAGTGACGATGACGCTTACGCATACCATTGCTGGGTGCCAGGGTGCCTTGGCCGAGGCAGGGAAGCATCAGATGTCCCTTTCCCTGGTGTCTGAGCATAGCATCCTGCAGGAGCCTTAAAAATAGGGCTGTGAGCCAATGGCCCCCGCATTGCCAGCTCCTGCCTATAGCCTGTATAATCCTCAGCTGCGCGGTGGCAGGAAGGAGCAGGCAGAGATGTGGCCAGAGAGGACAGGAAAAGAGGGCGGACAAGAGCCGTGCGGACACCTGTGCAGGGAGGAGATGCCCATATCCCCATACCTGCTGACCTTGCACGTCCATTCTGCTGTGATCTAGAGAGATGACGTTGATGCTGAGACAGGTGGCGGATCCAGACACCCGCCACTTCGAGGACTGGCTAGGGCAGAGGCGGTGTGGGCGCTGTCCAACTCGTTTTCTGCCAGCATGTGTGATGGATCAGGAGGGGATGTGAAAAGTGTACTTGCCCAGGACCTTGGCACCGGCGGTGCCAGCGGGATTTCCAGGGGCGCGAATTGAGGCTCTGGAGGTGCTGTGCTTCCCTGCTGGCCTGTGAGAACTGGTGAGCACCTGAGAGCCAACCTGTAAGGGACCTCGCGTCCCTTTCGCTATGGCAACTCCACTTGGAACAATGGCACACATCAGCAGGTGGCGCCTAGAACCTGGCCACGTCACAGAGCGCCAAATCACGCGGCCAGCGCCCACAGGCTTCCCAGCACGGCTGGCACTCAGGCACATTCAGGGGGGCAACAGCACGGCCTGATGGCCTCTGCGCACCTACTGACTACCGCTAAGGGCGTCACTCCCACTCCCGCTAAGGCTGTTCCTTTTGGAATGCAAATGCAAACACACCTCAGCACACTGGGCAATGCAGGAAAACCAAAACATCCGGACAGCTCCCGGAGGCTTTGCTGCCCGGCGGGCCGCGCATGCGCAGTCCTGCCAGCTCAGAAGCACAGCGGGATGCTACCTAGCAAGCTAGGGACGGACCTCAGGTTTGCACGGTCAAGGGAGCCGAGGCTGTTTCCAGACTAATTCGGATGTCAGATGCAGGAGCAGGAGCCAGAAGGCCGAAAAGGAAGGCCTCTACCCTCCAACCTCAGACACACACCTCCTCCTGTGCAGACAAAAGAAGCAGAGAGGCTTGGGGACAGAGCAGGGAGACAACAGCTTACAGGGAATGGGGATTGGTGTGCACGAGAGGACTGAGAGGGCCCAGGAGTGCAGAGGGTGAGAGCAGAGGGCGATTTGGAGAAGATAAGAAGGGATAGGCCAGGGAGAGGAAGTTCTGGTTTCCCCGAGGAAGTGAAGAGGTGCGTGGGGAGCTGTGCAGCCTGTGAACCTCAAGAAGAATGAGGGGGACATTGGGAAGCAGAGGCAGAGGCCAAGAGGCAGAGGCCCAGCGGCATGCGTGAGTTGAAAGGTGTCCGGAGGCAGGATGGCTTTGTGCTAGGAGTGGAAGCAGCAGCAAGGCACGGACAAGGAGGGCATGAAGAGAGAATCTCAGGGAGTTAGTGGAGAAGGAGGTATGGGTGAAGGCTACAAGCATCAGGAACTCGGCCGCCGATGGTGGGTGTTGGCTAGGAAGGCCAGGTTGCTCGACCTGGGACAGGCACCCTCCCACTCGTGCACCCACGAGAAGGAGGAAGAGCCAAGGGGCACACTCTGGGGCACACTCGCGCGCCGCTCTCCGCCCGCAGTGCCTTGCTTCAGGGTGTAGATCAGAGGGGTACCGAATGCCTTCCGGGTTGGGGCACTTCCTGGGCATAATCCCGTGGTCCTGTTGCATTCACATGTCTCCCTTGATTGCTTTCCCCAAGAGTTGTTTGCTACCCAGGTCGCCTCAAGCTGCATGGTACAGGGAATGGGAGACTGGTGATGACAGCAGGGGCGACACAAGTGCCAGTTGGCTGGCCAGTACGCATGGCTGTGCTCCCTAGCCACGCCCACCACCAGAAGATCAGCCGTGACTTGAGCAATTAGGACCCATTCCCCGAAAACCCTTAGCACCTTCCAAGCCACTGTGTCCTGGGTGTGGTCGCATGTGCGTGTGTGTCCGTGCTTGCCTGTATGATTGCTTGTGTGTTCCTGACACTGTACATGGCTGTGCTTCCTAAGCGGAAGTCTGCATACGTGTAAATAGGCATGTGGGTGTGGATCCAGGAGTTCCCTTCACAGTGTGTTTTGAGTGAGCATGTGGAGGCTGCGGCGAGTGAGAGGGAAAGACAGAGATGGATAGTGGGCTTGCATGCGAGGCATTCCCTGTTCACGTGTGGGCTGCATGAGTGTGTCGGACATGAGGTTTGGACAGATGCAGTTCAAAGTGTGTGCACGTATTCTTGCTTGCTTCAAATTCCCGGAAACCAATCCTTGGGCGAAGGCTGCCCTTTAGTGCTCTCCGCTGCACCGAGGTCTCCAGACATGAGTCCGGGGATGCTAAGCAGCCACTGCTGTTGGCGATGGGCATGACAGTGACGATGACGCTTAGCATACCATTGCTGGGTGCCAGGGTGCCTTGGCCGAGGCAGGGAAGCATCAGATGTCCCTTTCCCTGGTGTCTGAGCATAGCATCCTGCAGGAGCCTTAAAAATAGGGCTGTGAGCCAATGGCCCCGCCATTGCCAGCTCCTGCCTATAGCCTGTATAATCCTCAGCTGCGCGGTGGCAGGAAGGAGCAGGCAGAGATGTGGCCAGAGAGGACAGGAAAGAGGGCGGACAAGAGCCGTGCGGACACCTGTGCAGGGAGGAGATGCCCATATCCCCATACCTGCTGACCTTGCACGTCCATTCTGCTGTGATCTAGAGAGATGACGTTGATGCTGAGACAGGTGGCGGATCCAGACACCCGCCACTTCGAGGACTGGCTAGGGCAGAGGCGGTGTGGGCGCTGTCCAACTCGTTTTCTGCCAGCATGTGTGATGGATCAGGAGGGGAGGTGAAAAGTGTACTTGCCAGGACCTTGGCACCGGCGGTGCCAGCGGGATTTCCAGGGGCGCGAATTGAGGCTCTGGAGGTGCTGTGCTTCCCTGCTGGCCTGTGAGAACTGGTGAGCACTGAGAGCCAACCTGTAAGGGACCTCGCATCCCTTTCGCTATGGCAACTCCACTTGGAACAATGGCACACATCAGCAGGTGGCGCCTAGAACCTGGCCACGTCACAGAGCGCCAAATCACGCGGCCAGCGCCCACAGGCTTCCCAGCACGGCTGGCACTCAGGCACATTCAGGGGGGCAACAGCACGGCCTGATGGCCTCTGCGCACCTACTGACTACCGCTAAGGGGCGTCACTCCCACTCCGCTGAAGGCTGTTCCTTTTGGAATGCAAATGCAAACACACCTCAGCACACTGGGCAATGCAAGGAAAACAAAACATCCGGACAGCTCCCGGAGGCTTTGCTGCCCGGCGGGCCGCGCATGCGCAGTCCTGCCAGCTCAGAAGCACAGCGGATGCTACCTAGCAAGGCTAGGGACGGACCTCAGGTTTGCACGGTCAAGGGAGCCGAGGCTGTTTCCAGACTAATCGGATGTCAGATGCAGGAGCAGGAGCCAGAAGGCCGAAAAGGAAGGCCTCTACCCTCCAACCTCAGACACAACCTCCTCCTGTGCAGACAAAAGAAGCAGAGAGGCTTGGGGACAGAGCAGGGAGACAACAGCTTACAGGAATGGGGATTGGTGTGCACGAGAGGACTGAGAGGGCCCAGGAGTGCAGAGGGTGAGAGCAGAGGGCGATTTGGAGAAGATAAGAAGGGATAGGCCAGGGAGAGGAAGTTCTGGTTTCCCCCGAGGAAGTGAAGAGGTGCGTGGGGAGCTGTGCAGCCTGTGAACCTCAAGAAGATGAGGGGGACATTGGGAAGCAGAGGCAGAGGCCAAGAGGCAGAGGCCCAGCGGCATGCGTGAGTTGAAAGGTGTCCGGAGGCAGGATGGCTTGTGCTAGGAGTGGAAGCGCAGCAAGGCACGGACAAGGAGGGCATGAAGAGAGAATCTCAGGGAGTTAGTGGAGAAGGAGGTATGGGTGAAGGCTACAAGCATCAGGAACTCGGCCGCCGATGGTGGGTGTTGGCTAGGAAGGCCAGGTTGCTCGACTGGGACAGGCACCCTCCCACTCGTGCACCCACGAGAAGGAGGAAGAGCCAAGGGGCACACTCTGGGGCACACTCGCGCGCCGCTCTCCGGCCCGCAGTGCCTTGCTTCAGGGTGTAGATCAGAGGGGTACCGAATGCCTTCCCGGGTTGGGGCACTACCTGGCATAATCCCGTGGTCCTGTTGCATTCACATGTCTCCCTTGATTGCTTTCCCCCAAGAGTTGTTTGCTACCCAGGTCGCTCAAGCTGCATGGTACAGGGAATGGGAGACTGGTGATGACAGCAGGGGGCGACACAAGTGCCAGTTGGCTGGCCAGTACGCATGGCTGTGCTCCCTAGCCACGCCCACCACCAGAAGATCAGCCGTGACTTGAGCAATTAGGACCCATTCCCCGAAAACCCTTAGCACCTTCCAAGCCACTGTGTCCTGGGTGTGGTCGCGATGTGCGTGTGCGTCCGTGCTTGCCTGTATGATTGCTTGTGTGTTCCTGACACTGTACATGGCTGTGCTTCCTAAGCGGAAGTCTGCATACGTGTAAATAGGCATGTGGGTTGTGGATCCAGGAGTTCCCTTCACAGTGTGTTTTGAGGTGAGCATGTGGAGGCTGCGGCGAGTGAGAGGGAAAGACAGAGATGGATAGTGGGCTTGCATGCGAGGCATTCCCTGTTTCACGTGTGGCTGCATGAGTGTGTGGGACATGAGGTTGGACAGATGCAGTTCAAAGTGTGTGCACGTATTCTTGCTTGCTTCAAATTCCCGGAAACCAATCCTTGGGCGAAGGCTGCCCTTTAGTGCTCTCCGCTGCACCGAGGTCTCCAGACATGAGTCCGGGGATGCTAAGCAGCCACTGCTGTTGGCGATGGGCATGACAGTGACGATGACGCTTACGCATACCATTGCTGGGTGCCAGGGTGCCTTGCCGAGGCAGGGAAGCATCAGATGTCCCTTTTCCCTGGTGTCTGAGCATAGCATCCTGCAGGAGCCTTAAAAATAGGGCTGTGAGCCAATGGCCCCCGCATTGCCAGCTCCTGCCTATAGCCTGTATAATCCTCAGGCTGCGCGGTGGGCAGGAAGGAGCAGGCAGAGATGTGGCCAGAGAGGACAGGAAAGAGGGCGGACAAGAGCCGTGCGGACACACCTGTGCAGGGAGGAGATGCCCATATCCCCATACCTGCTGACCTTGCACGTCCCATTCTGCTGTGATCTAGAGAGATGACGTTGATGCTGAGACAGGTGGCGGATCCAGACACCCGCCACTTCGAGGACTGGCTAGGGCAGAGGCGGTGTGGGCGCTGTCAACTCGTTTTCTGCCAGCATGTGTGATGGATCAGAGGGGAGGTGAAAAGTGTACTTGCCCAGGACCTTGGCACCGGCGGTGCCAGCGGGATTTCCAGGGGCGCGAATTGAGGCTCTGGAGGTGCTGTGCTTCCCTGCTGGCCTGTGAGAACTGGTGAGCACTGAGAGCCAACCTGTAAGGGACCTCGCGTCCCTTTCGCTATGGCAACTCCACTTGGAACAATGGCACACATCAGCAGGTGGCGCCTAGAACCTGGCCACGTCAACAGAGCGCCAAATCACGCGGCCAGCGCCCACAGGCTTCCCAGCACGGCTGGCACTCAGGCACATTCAGGGGGGCAACAGCACGGCCTGATGGCCTCTGCGCACCTACTGACTACCGCTAAGGGGCGTCACTCCCACTCCCGCTAAGGCTGTTCCTTTTGGAATGCAAATGCAAACACACCTCAGCACACTGGGCAATGCAAGGAAAACCAAAACATCCGGACAGCTCCCGGAGGCCTTTGCTGCCCGGCGGGCCGCGCATGCGCAGTCCTGCCAGCTCAGAAGCACAGCGGGATGCTACCTAGCAAGCTAGGGACGGACCCTCAGGTTTGCACGGTCAAGGGAGCCGAGGCTGTTTCCAGACTAATCGGATGTCAGATGCAGGAGCAGGAGCCAGAAGGCCGAAAAGGAAGGCCTCTACCCTCCAACCTCAGACACACACCTCCTCCTGTGCAGACAAAAGAAGCAGAGAGGCTTGGGGACAGAGCAGGGAGGACAACAGCTTACAGGAATGGGGATTGGTGTGCACGAGAGGACTGAGAGGGCCCAGGAGTGCAGAGGGTGAGAGCAGAGGGCGATTTGGAGAAGATAAGAAGGGATAGGGCCAGGGAGAGGAAGTTCTGGTTTCCCCCGAGGAAGTGAAGAGGTGCGTGGGGAGCTGTGCAGCCTGTGAACCTCAAGACGATGAGGGGGACATTGGGAAGCAGAGGCAGAGGCCAAGAGGCAGAGGCCCAGCGGCATGCGTGAGTTGAAAGGTGTCCGGAGGCAGGATGGCTTGTGCTAGGAGTGGAAGCAGCAGCAAGGCACGGACAAGGAGGGCATGAAGAGAGAATCTCAGGGAGTTAGTGGAGAAGGAGGTATGGGTGAAGGCTACAAGCATCAGGAACTCGGCCGCCGATGGTGGGTGTTGGCTAGGAAGGCCAGGTTGCTCGACTGGGACAGGCACCCTCCCACTCGTGCACCCACGAGAAGGAGGAAGAGCCAAGGGGCACACTCTGGGGCAACACCTCGCGCGCGCTCTCCGCCCGCAGTGCCTTGCTTCAGGGTGTAGATCAGAGGGGTACCGAATGCCTTCCCGGGTTGGGGCACTTCCTGGGCATAATCCCGTGGTCCTGTTGCATTCACATGTCTCCCTTGATTGCTTTCCCCCAAGAGTTGTTTGCTACCCAGGTCGCTCAAGCTGCATGGTACAGGGAATGGGAGACTGGTGATGACAGCAGGGGGCGACACAAGTGCCAGTTGGCTGGCCAGTACGCATGGCTGTGCTCCCTAGCCACGCCCACCACCAGAAGATCAGCCGTGACTTGAGCAATTAGGAACCCATTCCCTCGAAAACCCTTAGCACCTTCCAAGCCACTGTGTCCTGGGTGTGGTCGCATGTGCGTGTGTGTCCGTGCTTGCCTGTATGATTGCTTGTGTGTTCTGACACTGTACATGGCTGTGCTTCCTAAGCGGAAGTCTGCATACGTGTAAATAGGCATGTGGGTGTGGATCCAGGAGTTCCCTTCACAGTGTGTTTTGAGTGAGCATGTGGAGGCTGCGGCGAGTGAGAGGGAAAGACAGAGATGGATAGTGGGCTTGCATGCGAGGCATTCCCTGTTCACGTGTGGCTGCATGAGTGTGGTCGGACATGAGGTTGGGACAGATGCAGTTCAAAGTGTGTGCACGTATCTTGCTTGCTTCAAATTCCCGGAAACCAATCCTTGGGCGAAGGCTGCCCTTTAGTGCTCTCCGCTGCACCGAGGTCTCCAGACATGAGTCCGGGGATGCTAAGCAGCCACTGCTGTTGGCGATGGGCCTGACAGTGACGATGACGCTTACGCATACCATTGCTGGGGTGCCAGGGTGCCTTGGCCGAGGCAGGGAAGCATCAGATGTCCCTTTCCCTGGTGTCTGAGCATAGCATCCTGCAGGAGCCTTAAAAATAGGGCTGTGAGCCAATGGCCCCCGCATTGCCAGCTCCTGCCTATAGCCTGTATAATCCTCAGCTGCGCGGTGGCAGGAAGGAGCAGGCAGAGATGTGGCCAGAGAGGACAGGAAAGAGGGCGGACAAGAGCGCGTGCGGACACCTGTGCAGGGAGGAGATGCCCATATCCCCATACCTGCTGACCTTGCACGTCCATTCTGCTGTGATCTAGAGAGATGACGTTGATGCTGAGACAGGTGGCGGATCCAGACACCCGCCACTTCGAGGACTGGCTAGGGCAGAGGCGGTGTGGGCGCTGTCCAACTCGTTTGTCTGCCAGCATGTGTGATGGATCAGGAGGGGAGGTGAAAAGTGTACTTGCCCAGGACCTTGGCACCGGCGGTGCCAGCGGGATTTCCAGGGGCGCGAATTGAGGCTCTGGAGGTGCTGTGCTTCCCTGCTGGCCTGTGAGAACTGGTGAGCACTGAGAGCCAACCTGTAAGGGACCTCGCGTCCCTTTCGCTATGGCAACTCCACTTGGAACAATGGCACACATCAGCAGGGTGGCGCCTAGAACCTGGCCACGTCACAGAGCGCCAAATCACGCGGCCAGCGCCCACAGGCTTCCCAGCACGGCTGGCACTCAGGCACATTCAGGGGGGCAACAGCACGGCCTGATGGCCTCTGCGCACCTACTGACTACCGCTAAGGGGCGTCACTCCCACTCCCGCTAAGGCTGTTCCTTTTGGAATGCAAATGCAAACACACCTCAGCACACTGGGCAATGCAAGGAAAACCAAAACATCCGGACAGCTCCCGGAGGCTTTGCTGCCCGGCGGGCCGCGCATGCGCAGTCCTGCCAGCTCAGAAGCACAGCGGGATGCTACCTAGCAAGCTAGGGACGGACCTCAGGTTTTGCACGGTCCAAGGGAGCCGAGGCTGTTCCAGACTAATCGGATGTCAGATGCAGGAGCAGGAGCCAGAAGGCCGAAAAGGAAGGCCTCTACCCTCCAACCTCAGACACACACCTCCTCCTGTGCAGACAAAAGAAGCAGAGAGGCTTGGGGACAGAGCAGGGAGACAACAGCTTACAGGAATGGGGATTGGTGTGCACGAGATGAGACTGAGAGGGCCCAGGAGTGCAGAGGGTGAGAGCAGAGGGCGATTTGGAGAAGATAAGAAGGGATAGGCCAGGGAGAGGAAGTTCTGGTTTCCCCCGAGGAAGTGAAGAGGTGCGTGGGGAGCTGTGCAGCCTGTGAACCTCAAGAAGATGAGGGGGACATTGGGAAGCAGAGGCAGAGGCCAAGAGGCAGAGGCCCAGCGGCATGCGTGAGTTGAAAGGTGTCCGGAGGCAGGATGGCTTGTGCTAGGAGTGGAAGCAGGGCAGCAAGGCACGGACAAGGAGGGCATGAAGAGAGAATCTCAGGGAGTTAGTGGAGAAGGAGGTATGGGTGAAGGCTACAAGCATCAGGAACTCGGCCGCCGATGGTGGGTGTTGGCTAGGAAGGCCAGGTTGCTCGACCTGGACAGGCACCCTCCCACTCGTGCACCCCACGAGAAGGAGGAAGAGCCAAGGGGCACACTCTGGGGCACACTCGCGCGCCGCTCTCCGCCCGCAGTGCCTTGCTTCAGGGTGTAGATCAGAGGGGTACCGAATGCCTTCCCGGGTTGGGGCACTACCTGGGCATAATCCCGTGGTCCTGTTGCATTCACATGTCTCCCTTATTGCTTTCCCCCAAGAGTTGTTTGCTACCCAGGTCGCTCAAGCTGCATGTACAGGGAATGGGAGACTGGTGATGACAGCAGGGGGCGACACAAGTGCCAGTTGGCTGGCCAGTACGCATGGCTGTGCTCCCTAGCCACGCCCACCACCAGAAGATCAGCCGTGACTTGAGCAATTAGGACCCATTCCCCGAAAACCCTTAGCACCTTCCAAGCCACTGTGTCCTGGTGTGGTCGCATGTGCGTGTGCGTCCGTGCTTGCCTGTATGATTGCTTGTGTGTTCCTGACACTGTACATGGCTGTGCTTCCTAAGCGGAAGTCTGCATACGTGTAAATAGGCATGTGGGTGTGGATCAGGAGTTCCCTTCACAGTGTGTTTTGAAGTGAGCATGTGGAGGCTGCGGCGAGTGAGAGGGAAAGACAGAGATGGATAGTGGGCTTGCATGCGAGGCATTCCCTGTTCACGTGTGGCTGCATGAGTGTGTGGGACATGAGGTTGGACAGATGCAGTTCAAAGTGTGTGCACGTATTCTTGCTTGCTTCAAATTCCGGAAACCAATCCTTGGGCGAAGGCTGCCCTTTAGTGCTCTCCGCTGCACCGAGGTCTCCAGACATGAGTCCGGGGATGCTAAGCAGCCACTGCTGTTGGCGATGGGCATGACAGTGACGATGACGCTTACGCATACATTGCTGGGTGCCAGGGTGCCTTGGCCGAGGCAGGGAAGCATCAGATGTCCCTTTCCCTGGTGTCTGAGCATAGCATCCTGCAGGAGCTTAAAAATAGGGCTGTGAGCCAATGGCCCCCGCATTGCAGCTCCTGCCTATAGCCTGTATATCCTCAGCTGCGCGGTGGCAGGAAGGAGCAGGCAGAGATGTGGCCAGAGAGGACAGGAAAGAGGGCGGACAAGAGCCGTGCGGACACCTGTGCAGGGAGGAGATGCCCATATCCCCATACCTGCTGACCTTGCACGTCCATTCTGCTGTGATCTAGAGAGATGACGTTGATGCTGAGACAGGTGGCGGATCCAGACACCCGCCACTTCGAGGACTGGCTAGGGCAGAGGCGGTTGTGGGGCGCTGTCCAACTCGTTTTCTGCCAGCATGTGGTGATGGATCAGGAGGGGAGGTGAAAAGTGTACTTGCCCAGGACCTTGGCACCGGCGGTGCCAGCGGGATTTCCAGGGGCGCGAATTGAGGCTCTGGAGGTGCTGTGCTTCCCTGCTGGCCTGTGAGAACTGGTGAGCACTGAGAGCCAACCTGTAAGGGACCTCGCGTCCCTTTCGCTATGGCAACTCCACTTGGAACAATGGCACACATCAGCAGGTGGCGCCTAGAACCTGGCCACGTCACAGAGCGCCAAATCACGCGGCCAGCGCCCACAGGCTTCCCAGCACGGCTGGCACTCAGGCACATTCAGGGGGGCAACAGCACGGCCTGATGGCCTCTGCGCACTACTGACTACCGCTAAGGGGCGTCACTCCCACTCCCGCTAAGGCTGTTCCTTTTGGAATGCAAATGCAAACACACCTCAGCACACTGGGCAATGCAAGGAAAACCAAAACATCCGGACAGCTCCCGGAGGCTTTGCTGCCGGCGGGCCGCGCATGCGCAGTCCTGCCAGCTCAGAAGCACAGCGGGATGCTACCTAGCAAGCTAGGGACGGACCTCAGGTTTGCGACGGTCAAGGGAGCCGAGGCTGTTTCCAGACTAATCGGATGTCAGATGCAGGAGCAGGAGCCAGAAGGCCGAAAAGGAAGGCCTCTACCCTCCAACCTCAGACACACACCTCCTCCTGTGCAGACAAAAGAAGCAGAGAGGCTTGGGGGACAGAGCAGGGAGACAACAGCTTACAGGAATGGGGATTGGTGTGCACGAGAGGACTGAGAGAGGGCCCAGGAGTGCAGAGGGTGAGAGCAGAGGGCGATTTGGAGAAAGATAAGAAGGGATAGGCCAGGGAGAGGAAGTTCTGGTTTCCCCCGAGGAAGTGAAGAGGTGCGTGGGGAGCTGTGCAGCTGTGAACCTCAAGAAGATGAGGGGGACATTGGGAAGCAGAGGCAGAGGCCAAGAGGCAGAGGCCCAGCGGCATGCGTTGAGTTGAAAGGTGTCCGGAGGCAGGATGGCTTGTGCTAGGAGTGGAAGCAGCAGCAAGGCACGGACAAGGAGGGCATGAAGAGAGAATCTCAGGGAGTTAGTGGAGAAGGAGGTATGGGTGAAGGCTACAAGCATCAGGAACTCGGCCGCCGATGGTGGGTGTTGGCTAGGAAGGCCAGGTTGCTCGACCTGGGACAGGCACCCTCCCACTCGTGCACCCACGAGAAGGAGGAAGAGCCAAGGGGCACACTCTGGGGCACACTCGCGCGCCGCTCTCCGCCCGCAGTGCCTTGCTTCAGGGTGTAGATCAGAGGGGTACCGAATGCCTTCCCGGGGTTGGGGCACTACCTGGGCATAATCCCGTGGTCCTGTTGCATTCACATGTCTCCCTTGATTGCTTTCCCCCAAGAGTTGTTTGCTACCCAGGTCGCTCAAGCTGCATGGTACAGGGAATGGGAGACTGGTGATGACAGCAGGGGGCGACACAAGTGCCAGTTGGGCTGGCCAGTACGCATGGCTGTGCTCCCTAGCCACGCCCACCACCAGAAGATCAGCCGTGACTTGAGCAATTAGGACCCATTCCCCGAAAACCCTTAGCACCTTCCAAGCCACTGTGTCCTGGGTGTGGTCGCATGTGCGTGTGCGTCCGTGCTTGCCTGTATGATTGCTTGTGTGTTCCTGACACTGTACATGGCTGTGCTTCCTAAGCGGAAGTCTGCATACGTGTAAAATAGGCATGTGGGTGTGGATCCAGGAGTTCCTTCACAGTGTGTTTTGAGTGAGCATGTGGAGGCTGCGGCGAGTGAGAGGGAAAGACAGAGATGGATAGTGGGCTTGCATGCGAGGCATTCCCTGTTCACGTGTGGCTGCATGAGTGTGTGGGACATGAGGTGTGGACAGATGCAGTTTCAAAGTGTGTGCACGTATTCTTGCTTGCTTCAAAATTCCCGGAAACAATCCTTGGGCGAAGGCTGCCCTTTAGTGCTCTCCGCTGCACCGAGGTCTCCAGACATGAGTCCGGGGATGCTAAGCAGCACTGCTGTTGGCGATGGGCATGACAGTGACGATGACGCTTACGCATACCATTGCTGGGTGCCAGGGTGCCTTGGCGAGGCAGGGAAGCATCAGATGTCCCTTTCCCTGGTGTCTGAGCATAGCATCCTGCAGGAGCCTTAAAAATAGGGCTGTGAGCCAAATGGCCCCCGCATTGCCAGCTCCTGCCTATAGCCTGTATAATCCTCAGCTGCGCGGTGGCAGGAAGGAGCAGGCAGAGATGTGGCCAGAGAGGGACAGGAAAGAGGGCGGACAAGAGCCGTGCGGACACCTGTGCAGGGAGGAGATGCCCATATCCCCATACCTGCTGACCTTGCACGTCCATTCTGCCTGTGATCTAGAGAGATGACGTTGATGCTGAGACAGGTGGCGGATCCAGCACCCGCCACTTCGAGGACTGGCTAGGGCAGAGGCGGTGTGGGCGCTGTCCAACTCGTTTTCTGCCAGCATGTGTGATGGATCAGGAGGGGAGGTGAAAAGTGTACTTGCCCAGGACCTTGGGCACCGGCGGTGCCAGCGGGATTTCCAGGGGCGCGAATTGAGGCTCTGGAGGTGCTGTGCTTCCCTGCTGGCCTGTGAGAACTGGTGAGCACTGAGAGCCAACCTGTAAGGGACCTCGCGTCCCTTTCGCTATGGCAACTCCACTTGGAACAATGGCACACATCAGCAGGTGGCGCCTAGAACCTGGCCACGTCACAGAGCGCCAAATCACGCGGCCAGCGCCCACAGGCTTCCCAGCACGGCTGGCACTCAGGCACATTCAGGGGGGCAACAGCACGGCCTGATGGCCTCTGCGCACCTACTGACTACCGCTAAGGGGCGTCACTCCCACTCCCGCTAAGGCTGTTCCTTTTGGAATGCAAATGCAAACACACCTCAGCACACTGGGCAATGCAAGGAAAACCAAAACATCCGGACAGCTCCCGGAGGCTTTGCTGCCCGGCGGGCCCGCGCATGCGCAGTCCTGCCAGCTCAGAAGCACAGCGGGATGCTACCTAGCAAGCTAGGGACGGACCTCAGGTTTGCACGGTCAAGGGAGCCGAGGCTGTTTCCAGACTAATCGGATGTCAGATGCAGGAGCAGGAGGCCAGAAGGCCGAAAAGGAAGGCCTCTACCCTCCAACCTCAGACACACACCTCCTCCTGTGCAGACAAAAGAAGCAGAGAGGCTTGGGGACAGAGCAGGGAGACAACAGCTTACAGGAATGGGGATTGGTGTGCACGAGAGGACTGAGAGGGCCCAGGAGTGCAGAGGGTGAGAGCAGAGGGGCGATTTGGAGAAGATAAGAAGGGATAGGCCAGGGAGAGGAAGTTCTGGTTTCCCCCGAGGAAGTGAAGAGGTGCGTGGGGAGCTGTGCAGCCTGTGAACCTCAAGAAGATGAGGGGACATTGGGAAGCAGAGGCAGAGGCCAAGAGGCAGAGGCCCAGCGGCATGCGTGAGTTGAAAGGTGTCCGGAGGCAGGATGGCTTGTGCTAGGAGTGAAGCAGCAGCAAGGCACGGACAAGGAGGGCATGAAGAGAGAATCTCAGGGAGTTAGTGGAGAAGGAGGTATGGGTGAAGGCTACAAGCATCAGGAACTCGGCCGCCGATGGTGGGTGGTTGGCTAGGAAGGCCAGGTTGCTCGACCTGGGGACAGGCACCCTCCCACTCGTGCACCCACGAGAAGGAGGAAGAGCCAAGGGGCACACTCTGGGGCAACACTCGCGCGCCGCTCTCCGCCCGCAGTGCCTTGCTTCAGGGTGTAGATCAGAGGGGTACCGATGCCTTCCCGGGTTGGGGCACTACCTGGGCATAATCCCGTGGTCCTGTTGCATTCACATGTCCCTTGATTGCTTTCCCCCAAGAGTTGTTTTGCTACCCAGGTCGCTCAAGCTGCATGGTACAGGGAATGGGGAGACTGGTGATGACAGCAGGGGGCGACACAAGTGCCAGTTGGCTGGCCAGTACGCATGGCTGTGCTCCCTAGCCACGCCCACCACCAGAAGATCAGCCGTGACTTGAGCAATTAGACCATTCCCCGAAAACCCTTAGCACCTTCCAAGCCACTGTGTCCTGGGTGTGGTCGCATGTGCGTGTGCGTCCGTGCTTGCCTGTATGATTGCTTGTGTGTTCCTGACACTGTACATGGCTGTGCTTCCTAAGCGGAAGTCTGCATACGTGTAAATAGGCATGTGGGTGTGGATCCAGGAGTTCCCTTCACAGTGTGTTTTGATGTGAGCCATGTGGAGGCTGCGGCGAGGTGAGAGGGAAAGACAGAGGATGGATAGTGGGCCTTGCATGCGAGGCATTCCCTGTTCACGTGTGGCTGCATGAGTGTGTCGGACTTGAGGTTGGACAGATGCAGTTCAAGTGTGTGCACGGTATGTTCTTGCTTGCTTCAATTCCGGAAACCAATCTCTTGGGCGAAGGCTGCCCTTTAGTGCTCTCCGCTGCACCGAGGTCTCCAGACATGAGTCCGGGGATGCTAAGCAGCCACTTGCTGTTGGCGATGGGCATGACAGTGACGATGACGCTTACGCATACCATTGCTGGGTGCCAGGGTGCCTTGGCCGAGGCAGGGAAGCATCAGATGTCCCTTTCCTGGTGTCTGAGCATAGGCATCCTGCAGGAGCCTTAAAAAATAGGGCTGTGAGCCAATGGCCCCCGCATTGCCAGCTCCTGCCTATAGCCTGTTAATCCTCAGCTGCGCGGTGGCAGGAAGGAGCAGGCAGAGATGTGGCCAGAGAGGACAGGAAAGAGGGCGGACAAGAGCCGTGCGGACACCTGTGCAGGGAGGAGATGCCCATATCCCCATACTGCTGACCTTGCACGTCCATTCTGCTGTGATCTAGAGAGATGACGTTGATGCTGAGACAGGTGGCGGATCCAGACACACCCGCCACTTCGAGGACTGGCTAGGGCAGAGGCGGTGTGGGCGCTGTCCAACTCGTTTTCTGCCAGCATGTGTGATGGATCAGGAGGGGAGGTGAAAAGTGTACTTGCCCAGGACCTTGGCACCGGCGGTGCCAGCGGGATTTCCAGGGCGCGAATTGAGGCTCTGGAGGTGCTGTGCTTCCCTGCTGGCCTGTGAGAACTGGTGAGCACTGAGAGCCAACCTGTAAGGGACCTCGCGTCCCTTTCGCTATGGCAACTCCACTTGGAACAATGGCACACATCAGCAGGTGGCGCCTAGAACCTGGCCACGTCACAGAGCGCCAAATCACGCGGCCAGCGCCCACAGGCTTCCCAGCACGGCCTGGCACTCAGGCACATCAGGGGGGCAACAGCACGGCCTGATGGCCTCTGCGCACCTACTGACTACCGCTAAGGGGCGTCACTCCCACTCCCGCTAAGGCTGTTCCTTTTGGAATGCAAATGCAAACACACCTCAGCACACTGGGCAATGCAAGGAAAACCAAAACATCCGGACAGCTCCCGGAGGCTTTGCTGCCCGGCGGGCCGCGCATGCGCAGTCCTGCCAGCTCAGAAGCACAGCGGGATGCTACCTAGCAAGCTAGGGGACGGACCTCAGGTTTGCACGGTCAAGGGAGCCGAGGCTGTTTCCAGACTAATCGGATGTCAGATGCAGGAGCAGGAGCCAGAAGGCCGAAAAGGAAGGCCTCTACCCTCCAACCTCAGACACACACCTCCTCCTGTGCAGACAAAAGAAGCAGAGAGGCTTGGGGACAGAGCAGGGAGACAACAGCTTACAGGAATGGGGATTGGTGTGCAGGAGAGGACTGAGAGGGCCCAGGAGTGCAGAGGATGAGAGCAGAGGGCGATTTGGAGAAGATAAGAAGGGATAGGCCAGGAGAGGAAGTTCTGGTTTCCCCCGAGGAAGTGAAGAGGTACGTGGGGAGCTGTGCAGCCTGTGAACCTCAAGAAGATGAGGGGGACATTGGGAAGCAGAGGCAGAGGCCAAGAGGCAGAGGCCCAGCGGCATGCGTGAGTTGAAAGGTGTCCGGAGGCAGGATGGCTTGTGCTAGGAGTGGAGCAGCAGCAAGGCACGGACAAGGAGGGCATGAAGAGAGAATCTCAGGGAGTTAGTGGAGAAGGAGGTATGGGTGAAGGCTACAAGCATCAGGAACTCGGCCGCCGATGGTGGGTGTTGGCTAGGAAGGCCAGGTTGCTCGACCTGGGACAGGCACCCTCCCACTCGTGCACCCACGAGAAGGAGGAAGAGCCAAGGGGCACACTCTGGGGCACACTCGCGCGCCGCTCTCCGCCCGCAGTGCCTTGCTTCAGGGTGTAGATCAGAGGGGTACCGAATGCCTTCCCGGGTTGGGGCACTACCTGGGCATAATCCCGTGGTCCTGTTGCATTCACATGTCTCCCTTGATTGCTTTCCCCCAAGAGTTGTTTGCTACCCAGGTCGCTCAAGCTGCATGGTACAGGGAATGGGAGACTGGTGATGACAGCAGGGGGCGACACAAGTGCCAGTTGGCTTGGCCAGTACGCATGGCTGTGCTCCCTAGCCACGTCCCACCACCAGAAGATCAGCCGGACTTGAGCAATTAGGACCCATTCCCCGAAAACCTTAGCACCTTCCAAGCCACTGTGTTCCTGGGTGTGGGTCGCATGTGCGTGTGCGTCCGTGCTTGCCTGTATGATTGCTTGTGTGTTCCTGACACTGTACATGGCTGTGCTTCCTAAGCGGAAGTCTGCATACGTGTAAATAGGCATGTGGGTGTGGATCCAGGAGTTCCCTTCACAGTGTGTTTTGAGTGAGCATGTGGAGGCTGCGGCGAGTGAGAGGGAAAGACAGAGATGGATAGTGGGCTTGCATGCGAGGCATTCCCTGTTCACGTGTGGCTGCATGAGTGTGTGGGACATGAGGTTGGACAGATGCAGTTCAAAGTGTGTGCACGTATTCTTGCTTGCTTCAAATTCCCGGAAACCAATCCTTGGGCGAAGGCTGCCCTTTAGTGCTCTCCGCTGCACCGAGGTCTCCAGACATGAGTCCGGGGATGCTAAGCAGCCACTGCTGTTGGCGATGGGCATGACAGTGACGATGACGCTTACGCATACCATTGCTGGGTGCCAGGGTGCCTTGGCCGAGGCAGGGAAGCATCAGATGTCCCTTTCCCTGGTGTCTGAGCATAGCATCCTGCAGGAGCCTTAAAAATAGGGCTGTGAGCCAATGGCCCCCGCATTGCCAGCTCCTGCCTATAGCCTGTATAATCCTCAGCTGCGCGGTGGCAGGAAGGAGCAGGCAGAGATGTGGCCAGAGAGGACAGGAAAGAGGGCGGACAAGAGCCGTGCGGACACCTGTGCAGGGAGGAGATGCCCATATCCCCATACCTGCTGACCTTGCACGTCCATTCTGCTGTGATCTAGAGAGATGACGTTGATGCTGAGACAGGTGGCGGATCCAGACACCCGCCACTTCGAGGACTGGCTAGGGCAGAGGCGGTGTGGGCGCTGTCCAACTCGTTTTCTGCCAGCATGTGTGATGGATCAGGAGGGGAGGTGAAAAGTGTACTTGCCCAGGACCTTGGCACCGGCGGTGCCAGCGGGATTTCCAGGGGCGCGAATTGAGGCTCTGGAGGTGCTGTGCTTCCCTGCTGGCCTGTGAGAACTGGTGAGCACTGAGAGCCAACCTGTAAGGGACCTCGCGTCCCTTTCGCTATGGCAACTCCACTTGGAACAATGGCACACATCAGCAGGTGGCGCCTAGAACCTGGCCACGTCACAGAGCGCCAAATCACGCGGCCAGCGCCCACAGGCTTCCCAGCACGGCTGGCACTCAGGCACATTCAGGGGGGCAACAGCACGGCCTGATGGCCTCTGCGCACCTACTGACTACCGCTAAGGGGCGTCACTCCCACTCCCGCTAAGGCTGTTCCTTTTGGAATGCAAATGCAAACACACCTCAGCACACTGGGCAATGCAAGGAAAACCAAAACATCCGGACAGCTCCCGGAGGCTTTGCTGCCCGGCGGGCCGCGCATGCGCAGTCCTGCCAGCTCAGAAGCACAGCGGGATGCTACCTAGCAAGCTAGGGACGGACCTCAGGTTTGCACGGTCAAGGGAGCCGAGGCTGTTTCCAGACTAATCGGATGTCAGATGCAGGAGCAGGAGCCAGAAGGCCGAAAAGGAAGGCCTCTACCCTCCAACCTCAGACACACACCTCCTCCTGTGCAGACAAAAGAAGCAGAGAGGCTTGGGGACAGAGCAGGGAGACAACAGCTTACAGGAATGGGGATTGGTGTGCACGAGAGGACTGAGAGGGCCCAGGAGTGCAGAGGGTGAGAGCAGAGGGCGATTTGGAGAAGATAAGAAGGGATAGGCCAGGGAGAGGAAGTTCTGGTTTCCCCCGAGGAAGTGAAGAGGTGCGTGGGGAGCTGTGCAGCCTGTGAACCTCAAGAAGATGAGGGGGACATTGGGAAGCAGAGGCAGAGGCCAAGAGGCAGAGGCCCAGCGGCATGCGTGAGTTGAAAGGTGTCCGGAGGCAGGATGGCTTGTGCTAGGAGTGGAAGCAGCAGCAAGGCACGGACAAGGAGGGCATGAAGAGAGAATCTCAGGGAGTTAGTGGAGAAGGAGGTATGGGTGAAGGCTACAAGCATCAGGAACTCGGCCGCCGATGGTGGGTGTTGGCTAGGAAGGCCAGGTTGCTCGACCTGGGACAGGCACCCTCCCACTCGTGCACCCACGAGAAGGAGGAAGAGCCAAGGGGCACACTCTGGGGCACACTCGCGCGCCGCTCTCGCCCGCAGTGCCTTGCTTCAGGGTGTAGATCAGAGGGGTACCGAATGCCTTCCCGGGTTGGGGCACTACCTGGGCATAATCCCGTGGTCCTGTTGCATTCACATGTCTCCCTTGATTGCTTTCCCCAAGAGTTGTTTGCTACCCAGGTCGCTCAAGCTGCATGGTACAGGGAATGGGAGACTGGTGATGACAGCAGGGGGCGACACAAGTGCCAGTTGGCTGGCCAGTACGCATGGCTGTGCTCCCTAGCCACGCCCACCACCAGAAGATCAGCCGTGACTTGAGCAATTAGGACCCATTCCCCGAAAACCCTTAGCACCTTCCAAGCCACTGTGTCCTGGGTGTGGTCGCATGTGCGTGTGCGTCCGTGCTTGCCTGTATGATTGCTTGTGTGTTCCTGACACTGTACATGGCTGTGCTTCCTAAGCGGAAGTCTGCATACGTGTAAATAGGCATGTGGGTGTGGATCCAGGAGTTCCCTTCACAGTGTGTTTTGAGTGAGCATGTGGAGGCTGCGGCGAGTGAGAGGGAAAGACAGAGATGGATAGTGGGCTTGCATGCGAGGCATTCCCTGTTCACGTGTGGCTGCATGAGTGTGTCGGACATGAGGTTGGACAGATGCAGTTCAAAGTGTGTGCACGTATTCTTGCTTGCTTCAAATTCCCGGAAACCAATCCTTGGGCGAAGGCTGCCCTTTAGTGCTCTCCGCTGCACCGAGGTCTCCAGACATGAGTCCGGGGATGCTAAGCAGCCACTGCTGTTGGCGATGGGCATGACAGTGACGATGACGCTTACGCATACCATTGCTGGGTGCCAGGGTGCCTTGGCCGAGGCAGGGAAGCATCAGATGTCCCTTTCCCTGGTGTCTGAGCATAGCATCCTGCAGGAGCCTTAAAAATAGGGCTGTGAGCCAATGGCCCCCGCATTGCCAGCTCCTGCCTATAGCCTGTATAATCCTCAGCTGCGCGGTGGCAGGAAGGAGCAGGCAGAGATGTGGCCAGAGAGGACAGGAAAGAGGGCGGACAAGAGCCGTGCGGACACCTGTGCAGGGAGGAGATGCCCATATCCCCATACCTGCTGACCTTGCACGTCCATTCTGCTGTGATCTAGAGAGATGACGTTGATGCTGAGACAGGTGGCGGATCCAGACACCCGCCACTTCGAGGACTGGCTAGGGCAGAGGCGGTGTGGGCGCTGTCCAACTCGTTTTCTGCCAGCATGTGTGATGGATCAGGAGGGGAGGTGAAAAGTGTACTTGCCCAGGACCTTGGCACCGGCGGGGTGCCAGCGGGATTTCCAGGGGGCGCGAATTGAGGCTCTGGAGGTGCTGTGCTTCCCTGCTGGCCTGTGAGAACTGGTGAGCACTGAGAGCCAACCTGTAAGGGACCTCGCGTCCCTTTCGCTATGGCAACTCCACTTGGAACAATGGCACACATCAGCAGGTGGCGCCTAGAACCTGGCCACGTCACAGAGCGCCAAATCACGCGGCCAGCGCCCACAGGCTTCCCAGCACGGCTGGCACTCAGGCACATTCAGGGGGGCAACAGCACGGCCTGATGGCCTCTGCGCACCTACTGACTACCGCTAAGGGGCGTCACTCCCACTCCCGCTAAGGCTGTTCCTTTTGGAATGCAAATGCAAACACACCTCAGCACACTGGGCAATGCAAGGAAAACCAAAACATCCGGACAGCTCCCGGAGGCTTTGCTGCCCGGCGGGCCGCGCATGCGCAGTCCTGCCAGCTCAGAAGCACAGCGGGATGCTACCTAGCAAGCTAGGGACGGACCTCAGGTTTGCACGGTCAAGGGAGCCGAGGCTGTTTCCAGACTAATCGGATGTCAGATGCAGGAGCAGGAGCCAGAAGGCCGAAAAGGAAGGCCTCTACCCTCCAACCTCAGACACACACCTCCTCCTGTGCAGACAAAAGAAGCAGAGAGGCTTGGGGACAGAGCAGGGAGACAACAGCTTACAGGAATGGGGATTGGTGTGCACGAGAGGACTGAGAGGGCCCAGGAGTGCAGAGGGTGAGAGCAGAGGGCGATTTGGAGAAGATAAGAAGGGATAGGCCAGGGAGAGGAAGTTCTGGTTTCCCCCGAGGAAGTGAAGAGGTGCGTGGGGAGCTGTGCAGCCTGTGAACCTCAAGAAGATGAGGGGGACATTGGGAAGCAGAGGCAGAGGCCAAGAGGCAGAGGCCCAGCGGCATGCGTGAGTTGAAAGGTGTCCGGAGGCAGGATGGCTTGTGCTAGGAGTGGAAGCAGCAGCAAGGCACGGACAAGGAGGGCATGAAGACGAGAATCTCAGGGAGTTAGTGGAGAAGGAGGTATGGGTGAAGGCTACAAGCATCAGGAACTCGGCCGCCGATGGTGGGTGTTGGCTAGGAAGGCCAGGTTGCTCGACCTGGGACAGGCACCCTCCCACTCGTGCACCCACGAGAAGGAGGAAGAGCCAAGGGGCACACTCTGGGGCACACTCGCGCGCCGCTCTCCGCCCGCAGTGCCTTGCTTCAGGGTGTAGATCAGAGGGGTACCGAATGCCTTCCCGGGTTGGGGCACTTCCTGGGCATAATCCCGTGGTCCTGTTGCATTCACATGTCTCCCTTGATTGCTTTCCCCCAAGAGTTGTTTGCTACCCAGGTCGCTCAAGCTGCATGGTACAGGGAATGGGAGACTGGTGATGACAGCAGGGGGCGACACAAGTGCCAGTTGGCTGGCCAGTACGCATGGCTGTGCTCCCTAGCCACGCCCACCACCAGAAGATCAGCCGTGACTTGAGCAATTAGGACCCATTCCCCGAAAACCCTTAGCACCTTCCAAGCCACTGTGTCCTGGGTGTGGTCGCATGTGCGTGTGTGTCCGTGCTTGCCTGTATGATTGCTTGTGTGTTCCTGACACTGTACATGGCTGTGCTTCCTAAGCGGAAGTCTGCATACGTGTAAATAGGCATGTGGGTGTGGATCCAGGAGTTCCCTTCACAGTGTGTTTTGAGTGAGCATGTGGAGGCTGCGGCGAGTGAGAGGGAAAGACAGAGATGGATAGTGGGCTTGCATGCGAGGCATTCCCTGTTCACGTGTGGCTGCATGAGTGTGTCGGACATGAGGTTGGACAGATGCAGTTCAAAGTGTGTGCACGTATTCTTGCTTGCTTCAAATTCCCGGAAACCAATCCTTGGGCGAAGGCTGCCCTTTAGTGCTCTCCGCTGCACCGAGGTCTCCAGACATGAGTCCGGGGATGCTAAGCAGCCACTGCTGTTGGCGATGGGCATGACAGTGACGATGACGCTTACGCATACCATTGCTGGGTGCCAGGGTGCCTTGGCCGAGGCAGGGAAGCATCAGATGTCCCTTTCCCTGGTGTCTGAGCATAGCATCCTGCAGGAGCCTTAAAAATAGGGCTGTGAGCCAATGGCCCCGCATTGCCAGCTCCTGCCTATAGCCTGTATAATCCTCAGCTGCGCGGTGGCAGGAAGGAGCAGGCAGAGATGTGGCCAGAGAGGACAGGAAAGAGGGCGGACAAGAGCCGTGCGGACACCTGTGCAGGGAGGAGATGCCCATATCCCCATACCTGCTGACCTTGCACGTCCATTCTGCTGTGATCTAGAGAGATGACGTTGATGCTGAGACAGGTGGCGGATCCAGACACCCGCCACTTCGAGGACTGGCTAGGGCAGAGGCGGTGTGGGCGCTGTCCAACTCGTTTTCTGCCAGCATGTGTGATGGATCAGGAGGGGAGG
>NW_025959728.1:0-24418 GCF_023159225.1 Perognathus longimembris pacificus
GGAGCAAAGACAAGCAGCGCAGCTTGATGCGTAGTAAAAAAAAATAATAAATAGACAACTGGTCGACCTCATTAGAAATAAAAACCCAAAAGATTAGATAGACAAACAAACAAACACATAAATGTGGAGAGAAGGGCAGTGCGCGCAGGAGCAAAGGTAAACAGCAGACAGACCTGAATCCTTATCTTTACAAGGTCGACCTCAGAACTTTGTTCAGTTTGTCTCGGGGACGGATAATGGAAAGAAGGGCAGGGAACTGGTCGACTTCACTTAAATAAACAAATAAAAAATAAGATAAACTCTCAGGAATAGATAAATAATAACAAAAAAATTGTAGAGAAAGCGAGAGCGCGCGAATGCACTGAAGCAAACACAAACAGCACAGTACGATGCGTATTTTTTTTTAAATAGACAAAATAAATCCAAAATAAAAATAAGTGGAAAAGGCCAGAGTGCGCGATCACACAGGAGCAAAGACAAGCAGCGCAGCTTGATGCGTAGTAAAAAAAAATAATAAATAGACAACTGGTCGACCTCATTAGAAATAAAAACCCAAAAGATTAGATAGACAAACAAACAAACACATAAATGTGGAGAGAAGGGCATTGCGGGCAGGAGAAAAGGTAAAGAGCAGACAGACCTGAATCCTTATCTTTACAAGGTCGACCTCAGAACTTTGTTCAGTTTGTCTCGGGGACGGATAATGGAAGGAAGGCCAGGCAACTGGTCGACTTCATTTAAATAAACAAATAAAAAATAAGATAAACTCTCAGTAACAGATAAATAATAACAAAAAAATTGTAAAGTGGAGAAAGCAAGAGCGCGCGAATGCACTCAAGCAAACACAAACAGCACAGCACGATGCGCATTTTTTTTTTAAATTGACAAAATGAATCAAAAATAAATATAAGTGGAAAAGGCGAGAGTGCGCGAGCACACAGTAGCAAAGCCAAGCAGCACAGCTCTATGCGTAGTAAAAAAAATAATAAATAGACAAATGGTCGACCTCATTAGAAATAAAAACCCAAAAGATTAGATAGACAAACAAGCAAACACATAAATGTGGAGAGAAGGGCAGTGCGCGCAGGAGCAAAGGTAAACAGCAGAGAGACCTGAATCCTTATCTTTACAAGGTCGACCTCAGAACTTTGTTCAGTTTGTCTCGGGGACGGATAATGGAAGAAAGGGCAGGCAACTGGTCTACTTCATTTAAATAAACAAATAAAAAATAAGATAAACTCTCAGGAATAGATAAATAATAACAAAAAAATTGTAAAATGGAGAAAGCGAGAGCGCGCGCATGCACTCAAGCAAACACAAACAGCACAGCACGATGCGTATTTTTTTTAAAATTGACAAAATAAATAAAAATAAATCAAAAATAAAAATAAGTGGAAAAGGCGAGAGTGCGCGAGCACACAGGAGCAAAGACAAGCAGCGCAGCTTGATGCGTAGTAAAAAAAATAATAAATAGACAACTGGTCGACCTCATTAGAAATAAAAACTGAAAAGATTAGATAGACAAACAAAGAAACACATAAATGTTGAGAGAAGGGCAGTGCGCGCAGGAGCAAAGGTAAACAGCAGACAGACGTGAATCCTTATCTTTACAAGGTCGACCTCAGAACTTTGTTCAGTTTGTCTCGGTGACGGATAATGGAAGGAAGGGCAGGCAAATGGTCGACTTCATTTAAATAAACAAATAAAAAATAAGATAAACTCTCAGGAATAGATAAATAATAACAAAAAAATTGTAAAGTGGAGAAAGGGAGAGCGCGCGAATGCACTCAAGCAAACACAAACAGCACAGCACGATGCGTATTTTTTTTTAAATTGACAAACTAAATCAAAAATTAAAATAAGTGGAAAATGCGAGAGTGCGCGAGCACACAAGAGCAAAGACAAGCAGCGCAGCTTGATGCGTAGTAAAAAAAATAATAAATAGACAACTGGTCGACCTCATTAGAAATAAAAACCCAAAAGATTAGATAGACAAACAAACAAACACATAAATGTGGAGAGAAGGGCAATTGCGGGCAGGAGCAAAGGTAAAGAGCAGACAGACCTGAATCCTTATCTTTACAAGTTCGACCTCAGAACTTTGTTCAGTTTGTCTCGGTGACGGATAATGGAAGGAAGGGCAGGCAACTGGTAGACTTCATTTAAATAAACAAATAAAAAATAAGATAAACTCTCAGGAATAGATAAATAATAACAAAAAATTGTAAAGTGGAGAAAGCGAGAGCGCGCCAATGCACTCAAGCAAACAAAAACAGCACAGCACGATGCGTTTTTTTTTTAAAATTGACAAAATAAATCAAAAATAAATCAAAAATAAAAATAAGTGGAAAAGGCGAGAGTGCGCGAGCACACAGGAGCAAAGACAAGCAGCGCAGCTTGATGCGTAGTAAAAAAAATAATAAATAGACAACTGGTCGACCTCATTAGAAATAAAAACCCAAAAGATTAGATAGACAAACAAACAAACACATAAATGTGGAGAGAAGGGCAGTGCGCGCAGGAGCAAAGGTAAACAGCAGACAGACCTGAATCATTATCTTTACAAGGTCGACCTCAGAACTTTGTTCAGTTTTTCTTGGGGACGGATAATGGAAGGAAGGGCAGGCAACTGGTCGACTTCATTTAAATAAACAAATAAAAAATAAGATAAACTCTCAGGAATAGATAAATAATAACAAATAAATTGTAAAGTGGAGAAAGCGAGAGCGCGAGAATGCACTCAAGCAAACACAAACAGCACAGCACGATGCGTATTTTTTTAAATTGACAAAATAAATCAAAAATAAAAATAAGTGGAAAAGGCGAGAGTGCGCGAGCACACAGGAGCAAAGACAAGCAGCGCAGCTTGATGCGTAGTAGAAAAAATAATAAATAGACAACTGGTCGACCTCATTAGAAATAAAAACCCAAAAGATTAGATAGACAAACAAACAAACACATAAATGTGGAGAGAAGCGCAGTGCGCGCAGGAGCAAAGGTAAACAGCAGACAGACCTGAATCCTTACCTTTACAAGGTCGACCTCAGAACTTTGTTCAGTTTGTCTCGGTGACGGATAATGGAAGGAAGGGCCGGGAACTGGTCGACTTCATTTATATAAACAAATAAAAAATAAGATAAACTCTCAGGAATAGATAAATAATAACAAAAAAATGTAAAGTGGAGAAAGCGAGAGCGCGGGAATGTACTCAAGCAAACACAAACAGCACAGCACGATGCGTATTTTTTTTAAATTGACAAAATAAATCAAAAATAAAAATAAGTGGAAAAGGCGAGAGTGCGCGAGCACACAGGAGCAAAGACAAGCAGCGCAGCTTGATGCGTAGTAAAAAAAATAATAAATAGACAACTGGTCGACCTCATTAGAAATAAAAACCCAAAAGATTAGATAGACAAACAAACAAACAAACACATAAATGTGGAGAGAAGGGCATTGCGGGCAGGAGAAAAGGTAAAGAGCAGACAGACCTGAATCCTTATCTTTACAAGGTCGACCTCAGAACTTTGTTCAGTTTGTCTCGGGGACGGATAATGGAAGGAAGGCCAGGCAACTGGTCGACTTCATTTAAATAAACAAATAAAAAATAAGATAAACTCTCAGTAATAGATAAATAATAACAAAGAAATTGTAAAGTGGAGAAAGCGAGAGCGCGCGAATGCACTCAAGCAAACACAAAGAGCACAGCACGATGCGTATTTTTTTTTTAAATTGACAAAATAAATCAAAAATAAAAATAAGTGGAAAAGGCGAGAGTGCGCGAGCACACAGGAGCAAAGACAAGCAGCGCAACTCTATGCGTAGTAAAAAAAATAATAAATAGACAAATGGTCGACCTCATTAGAAACAAAAACCCAAAAGATTAGATAGACAAACAAACAAACACATAAATGTGGAGAGAAGGGCAGTGCGCGCAGGAGCAAAGGTAAACAGCAGACAGACCTGAATCCTTATCTTTACAAGGTCGACCTCAGAACTTTGTTCAGTTTGTCTCGGGGACGGATAATGGAAGGAAGGGCAGGCAACTGGTCGACTTCATTTAAATAAAGAAATAAAAAATAAGATAAACTCTCAGGAATAGATAAATAATAACAAAAAAATTGTAAAGTGGAGAAAGCGAGAGCGCGCGAATGCACTCAAGCAAACACAAACAGCACAGCAAGATGCGTATTTTTTTTAAAATTGACAAAATAAATAAAAAATAAATCAAAAATAAAAATAAGTGGAAAAGGCGAGAGTGCGCGAGCACACAGGAGCAAAGACAAGCAGCGCAGCTTGATGCGTAGTAAAAAAAATAATAAATAGACATCTGGTCGACCTCATTAGAAATAAAAACCCAAAAGATTAGATAGACAAACAAACAAACACATAAATGTGGAGAGAAGGGCAGTGCGCGCAGGAGCAAAGGTAAACAGCAGACAGACCTGAATCCTTATCTTTACAAGGTCGATCTCAGAACTTTGTTCAGTTTGTCTCAGTGACGGATAATGGAAGGAAGGGCAAGCAACTGGTCGACTTCATTTAAATAAACAAATAAAAAATAAGATAAACTCTCAGGAATAGATAAATAATAACAAAAAAATTGTAAAGTGGAGAGAGCGAGAGCGCGCGAATCCACTCAAGCAAACACAAACAGCACAGCACGATGCGTATTTTTTTTTAAAATTGACAAAATAAATCAAAAATAAATCAAAAATAAAAATAAGTGGAAAAGGCGAGAGTGCGCGAGCACACAAGAGCAAAGACAAGCAGCGCAGCTTGATGCGTAGTAAAAAAAATAATAAATAGACAACTGGTCGTTCTCATTAGAAATAAAAACCCAAAAGATTAGATAGACAAACAAACAAACACATAAATGTGGAGAGAAGGGCAGTGCGGGCAGGAGCAAAGGTAAACAGCAGACAGACCTGAATCCTTATCTTTACAAGGTCGACCTCAGAACTTTGTTCAGTTTGTCTCGGTGACGGATAATGGAAGGAAGGGCAGGCAACTGGTCGACTTCATTTAAATAAACAAATAAAAAATAAGATAAACTCTTAGGAATAGATAAATAATAACAAAAAAATTGTAAAGTGGAGAAAGCGAGAGCGCGCGAATGCACTCAAGCAAACACAAACAGCACAGCACGATCCGTATTTTTCTTAAAAATTGACAAAATAAATCAAAAATGAATCAAAAATAAAAATAAGTGGAAATGGCGAGAGGGCGCGAGCACACAGGAGCAAAGACAAGCAGCGCAGCTTGATGCATAGTAAAAAAAATAATAAATAGACAACTGGTCGACCTCATTAGAAATAAAAACCCAAAAGATTAGATAGACAAACAAACAAACACATAAATGTGGAGAGAAGGGCAGTGCGCGCAGGAGCAAAGGTAAACAGCAGACAGACCTGAATCCTTATCTTTACAAGGTCGACCTCAGAACTTTGTTCAGTTTGTGTCGGTGACGGATAATGGAAGGAAGGGCAGGCAACTGGTCGACTTCATTTAAATAAACAAATAAAAAATAAGATAAACTCTCAGGAATAGATAAATAATAACAAAAAAATTGTAAAGTGGAGAAAGCGAGAGCGCGCGAATGCACTCAAGCAAACACAAAGAGCACAGCACGATGCGTATTTTTTTTTTATAATCGACAAAATAAATCAAAAATAAAAATAAGTGGAAAAGGCGAGAGTGCGCGAGCACACAGGAGCAAAGACAAGCAGCGCAGCTTGATGCGTAGTAAAAAAAATAATAAATAGACAACTGGTCGACCTCATTAGAAATAAAAACCCAAAAGATTAGATAGACAAACAAACAAACACATAAATGTGGAGAGAAGGGCAGTGCGCGCAGGAGCAAAGGTAAACAGCAGACAGACCTGAATCCTTATCTTTACAAGGTCGACCTCAGAACTTTGTTCAGTTTGTGTCGGTGACGGATAATGGAATGAAGGGCAGGCAACTGGTCGACTTCATTTAAATAAACAAATAAAAAATAAGATAAACTCTCAGGAATAGATAAATAATAACAAAAAAATTGTAAAGTGGAGAAAGCGAGAGCGCGCGAATGCACTCAAGCAAACACAAACAGCACAGCACGATATGATTTTTTTTTAAATTGACAAAATAAATCAAAAATAAATCAAAAATAAAAATAAGTGGAAAAGGCGAGAGTGCGCGAGCACAGAGGAGCAAAGACAAGCAGCGCAGCTTGATGCGTAGTAAAAAAAATAATAAATAGACAACTGGTCGACCTCATTAGAAATAAAAACCCAAAAGATTAGATAGACAAACAAACATACACATAAATGTGGAGAGAAGGGCAGTGCGCGCAGGAGCAAAGGTAAACAGCAGACAGACCTGAATCCTTATCTTTACAAGGTCGACCTCAGAACTTTGTTCAGTTTGTCTCGGGGACGGATAATGGAAAGAAGGGCAGGGAACTGGTCGACTTCATTTAAATAAACAAATAAAAAATAAGATAAACTCTCAGGAATAGATAAATAATAACAAAAAAATTGTAAAGTAGAGAAAGCGAGAGCGCGCGAATGCACTGAAGCAAACACAAACAGCACAGTACGATGCGTATTTTTTTTTAAATAGACAAAATAAATCAAAAATAAATCAAAAATAAAAATAAGTGGAAAAGGCGAGAGTGCGCGATCACACAGGAGCAAAGACAAGCAGCGCAGCTTGATGCGTAGTAAAAAAAATAATAAATAGACAACTGGTCGACCTCATTAGAAATAAAAACCCAAAAGATTAGATAGACAAACAAACAAACACATAAATGTGGAGAGAAGGGCATTGCGGGCAGGAGAAAAGGTAAAGAGCAGACAGACCTGAATCCTTATCTTTACAAGGTCGACCTCAGAACTTTGTTCAGTTTGTCTCGGGGACGGATAATGGAAGGAAGGCCAGGCAACTGGTCGACTTCATTTAAATAAACAAATAAAAAATAAGATAAACTCTCAGTAACAGATAAATAATAACAAAAAAATTGTAAAGTGGAGAAAGCAAGAGCGCGCGAATGCACTCAAGCAAACACAAACAGCACAGCACGATGCGCATTTTTTTTTTAAATTGACAAAATGAATCAAAAATAAATATAAGTGGAAAAGGCGAGAGTGCGCGAGCACACAGTAGCAAAGCCAAGCAGCACAGCTCTATGCGTAGTAAAAAAAATAATAAATAGACAAATGGTCGACCTCATTAGAAATAAAAACCCAAAAGATTAGATAGACAAACAAGCAAACACATAAATGTGGAGAGAAGGGCAGTGCGCGCAGGAGCAAAGGTAAACAGCAGACAGACCTGAATCCTTATCTTTACAAGGTCGACCTCAGAACTTTGTTCAGTTTGTCTCGGGGACGGATAATGGAAGAAAGGGCAGGCAACTGGTCTACTTCATTTAAATAAACAAATAAAAAATAAGATAAACTCTGAGGAATAGATAAATAATAACAAAAAAATTGTAAAATGGAGAAAGCGAGAGCGCGCGCATGCACTCAAGCAAACACAAACAGCACAGCACGATGCGTATTTTTTTTTAAAATTGACAAAATAAATAAAAATAAATCAAAAATAAAAATAAGTGGAAAAGGCGAGAGTGCGCGAGCACACAGGAGCAAAGACAAGCAGCGCAGCTTGATGCGTAGTAAAAAAAATAATAAATAGACAACTGGTCGACCTCATTAGAAATAAAAACTGAAAAGATTAGATAGACAAACAAAGAAACACATAAATGTTGAGAGAAGGGCAGTGCGCGCAGGAGCAAAGGTAAACAGCAGACAGACGTGAATCCTTATCTTTACAAGGTCGACCTCAGAACTTTGTTCAGTTTGTCTCGGTGACGGATAATGGAAGGAAGGGCAGGCAAATGGTCGACTTCATTTAAATAAACAAATAAAAAATAAGATAAACTCTCAGGAATAGATAAATAATAACAAAAAAATTGTAAAGTGGAGAAAGCGAGAGCGCGCGAATGCACTCAAGCAAACACAAACAGCACAGCACGATGCGTATTTTTTTTTAAATTGACAAACTAAATCAAAAATTAAAATAAGTGGAAAATGCGAGAGTGCGCGAGCACACAAGAGCAAAGACAAGCAGCGCAGCTTGATGCGTAGTAAAAAAAATAATAAATAGACAACTGGTCGACCTCATTAGAAATAAAAACCCAAAAGATTAGATAGACAAACAAACAAACACATAAATGTGGAGAGAAGGGCATTGCGGGCAGGAGCAAAGGTAAACAGCAGACAGACCTGAATCCTTATCTTTACAAGTTCGACCTCAGAACTTTGTTCAGTTTGTCTCGGTGACGGATAATGGAAGGAAGGGCAGGCAACTGGTAGACTTCATTTAAATAAACAAATAAAAAATAAGATAAACTCTCAGGAATAGATAAATAATAACAAAAAATTGTAAAGTGGAGAAAGCGAGAGCGCGCCAATGCACTCAAGCAAACAAAAACAGCACAGCACGATGCGTTTTTTTTTTAAAATTGACAAAATAAATCAAAAATAAATCAAAAATAAAAATAAGTGGAAAAGGCGAGAGTGCGCGAGCACACAGGAGCAAAGACAAGCAGCGCAGCTTGATGCGTAGTAAAAAAAATAATAAATAGACAACTGGTCGACCTCATTAGAAATAAAAACCCAAAAGATTAGATAGACAAACAAACAAACACATAAATGTGGAGAGAAGGGCAGTGCGCGCAGGAGCAAAGGTAAACAGCAGACAGACCTGAATCATTATCTTTACAAGGTCGACCTCAGAACTTTGTTCAGTTTTTCATGGGGACGGATAATGGAAGGAAGGGCAGGCAACTGGTCGACTTCATTTAAATAAACAAATAAAAAATAAGATAAACTCTCAGGAATAGATAAATAATAACAAAAAAATTGTAAAGTGGAGAAAGCGAGAGCGCGAGAATGCACTCAAGCAAACACAAACAGCACAGCACGATGCGTATTTTTTTAAATTGACAAAATAAATCAAAAATAAAAATAAGTGGAAAAGGCGAGAGTGCGCGAGCACACAGGAGCAAAGACAAGCAGCGCAGCTTGATGCGTAGTAGAAAAAATAATAAATAGACAACTGGTCGACCTCATTAGAAATAAAAACCCAAAAGATTAGATAGACAAACAAACAAACACATAAATGTGGAGAGAAGCGCAGTGCGCGCAGGAGCAAAGGTAAACAGCAGACAGACCTGAATCCTTATCTTTACAAGGTCGACCTCAGAACTTTGTTCAGTTTGTCTCGGTGACGGATAATGGAAGGAAGGGCCGGGAACTGGTCGACTTCATTTATATAAACAAATAAAAAATAAGATAAACTCTCAGGAATAGATAAATAATAACAAAAAAATGTAAAGTGGAGAAAGCGAGAGCGCGGGAATGTACTCAAGCAAACACAAACAGCACAGCACGATGCGTATTTTTTTTTAAATTGACAAAATAAATCAAAAATAAAAATAAGTGGAAAAGGCGAGAGTGCGCGAGCACACAGGAGCAAAGACAAGCAGCGCAGCTTGATGCGTAGTAAAAAAAATAATAAATAGACAACTGGTCGACCTCATTAGAAATAAAAACCCAAAAGATTAGATAGACAAACAAACAAACACATAAATGTGGAGAGAAGGGCAGTGCGCGCAGGAGCAAAGGTAAACAGCAGACAGACCTGAATCCTTATCTTTACAAGGTCGACCTCAGAACTTTGTTCAGTTTGTGTCGGTGACGGATAATGGAAGGAAGGGCAGGCAACTGGTCGACTTCATTTAAATAAACAAATAAAAAATAAGATAAACTCTCAGGAATAGATAAATAATAACAAAAAAATTGTAAAGTGGAGAAAGCGAGAGCGCGCGAATGCACTCAAGCAAACACAAACAGCACAGCACGATATGATTTTTTTTTTAAATTGACAAAATAAATCAAAAATAAATCAAAAATAAAAATAAGTGGAAAAGGCGAGAGTGCGCGAGCACAGAGGAGCAAAGACAAGCAGCGCAGCTTGATGCGTAGTAAAAAAAATAATAAATAGACAACTGGTCGACCTCATTAGAAATAAAAACCCAAAAGATTAGATAGACAAACAAACAAACACATAAATGTGGAGAGAAGGGCAGTGCGCGCAGGAGCAAAGGTAAACAGCAGACAGACCTGAATCCTTATCTTTACAAGGTCGACCTCAGAACTTTGTTCAGTTTGTCTCGGGGACGGATAATGGAAAGTAGGGCAGGGTACTGGTCGACTTCATTTAAATAAACAAATAAAAAATAAGATAAACTCTCAGGAATAGATAAATAATAACAAAAAAATTGTAAAGTAGAGAAAGCGAGAGCGCGCGAATGCACTGAAGCAAACACAAACAGCACAGTACGATGCGTATTTTTTTTAAATAGACAAAATAAATCAAAAATAAATCAAAAATAAAAATAAGTGGAAAAGGCGAGAGTGCGCGATCACACAGGAGCAAAGACAAGCAGCGCAGCTTGATGCGTAGTAAAAAAAATAATAAATAGACAACTGGTCGACCTCATTAGAAATAAAAACCCAAAAGATTAGATAGACAAACAAACAAACACATAAATGTGGAGAGAAGGGCATTGCGGGCAGGAGAAAAGGTAAAGAGCAGACAGACCTGAATCCTTATCTTTACAAGGTCGACCTCAGAACTTTGTTCAGTTTGTCTCGGGGACGGATAATGGAAGGAAGGCCAGGCAACCGGTCGACTTCATTTAAATAAACAAATAAAAATAAGATAAACTCTCAGTAACAGATAAATAATAACAAAAAAATTGTAAAGTGGAGAAAGCAAGAGCGCGCGAATGCACTCAAGCAAACACAAACAGCACAGCACGATGCGCATTTTTTTTTTAAATTGACAAAATGAATCAAAAATAAATATAAGTGGAAAAGGCGAGAGTGCGCGAGCACACAGTAGCAAAGCCAAGCAGCACAGCTCTATGCGTAGTAAAAAAAATAATAAATAGACAAATGGTCGACCTCATTAGAAATAAAAACCCAAAAGATTAGATAGACAAACAAGCAAACACATAAATGTGGAGAGAAGGGCAGTGCGCGCAGGAGCAAAGGTAAACAGCAGACAGACCTGAATCCTTATCTTTACAAGGTCGACCTCAGAACTTTGTTCAGTTTGTCTCGGGGACGGATAATGGAAGAAAGGGCAGGCAACTGGTCTACTTCATTTAAATAAACAAATAAAAAATAAGATAAACTCTGAGGAATAGATAAATAATAACAAAAAAATTGTAAAATGGAGAAAGCGAGAGCGCGCGCATGCACTCAAGCAAACACAAACAGCACAGCACGATGCGTATTTTTTTTTAAAATTGACAAAATAAATAAAAATAAATCAAAAATAAAAATAAGTGGAAAAGGCGAGAGTGCGCGAGCTCACAGGAGCAAAGACAAGCAGCGCAGCTTGATGCGTAGTAAAAAAAATAATAAATAGACAACTGGTCGACCTCATTAGAAATAAAAACCCAAAAGATTAGATAGACAAACAAAGAAACACATAAATGTTGAGAGAAGGGCAGTGCGCGCAGGAGCAAAGGTAAACAGCAGACAGACGTGAATCCTTATCTTTACAAGGTCGACCTCAGAACTTTGTTCAGTTTGTCTCGGTGACGGATAATGGAAGGAAGGGCAGGCAAATGGTCGACTTCATTTAAATAAACAAATAAAAAATAAGATAAACTCTCAGGAATAGATAAATAATAACAAAAAAATTGTAAAGTGGAGAAAGCGAGAGCGCGCGAATGCACTCAAGCAAACACAAACAGCACAGCACGATGCGTATTTTTTTTTTAAATTGACAAAATAAATCAAAAATTAAAATAAGTGGAAAATGCGAGAGGTGCGCGAGCACACAAGAGCAAAGACAAGCAGCGCAGCTTGATGCGTAGTAAAAAAAATAATAAATAGACAACTGGTCGACCTCATTAGAAATAAAAACCCAAAAGATTAGATAGACAAACAAACAAACACATAAATGTGGAGAGAAGGGCATTGCGGGCAGGAGCAAAGGTAAACAGCAGACAGACCTGAATCCTTATCTTTACAAGTTCGACCTCAGAACTTTGTTCAGTTTGTCTCGGTGACGGATAATGGAAGGAAGGGCAGGCAACTGGTAGACTTCATTTAAATAAACAAATAAAAAAATAAGATAAACTCTCAGGAATAGATAAATAATAACAAAAAATTGTAAAGTGGAGAAAGCGAGAGCGCGCCAATGCACTCAAGCAAACAAAAACAGCACAGCACGATGCGTTTTTTTTTTTAAATTGACAAAATAAATCAAAAATAAATCAAAAATAAAAATAAGTGGAAAAGGCGAGAGTGCGCGAGCACACAGGGGCAAAGACAAGCAGCGCAGCTTGATGCGTAGTAAAAAAAATAATAAATAGACAACTGGTCGACCTCATTAGAAATAAAAACCCAAAAGATTAGATAGACAAACAAACAAACACATAAATGTGGAGAGAAGGGCAGTGCGCGCAGGAGCAAAGGTAAACAGCAGACAGACCTGAATCATTATCTTTACAAGGTCGACCTCAGAACTTTGTTCAGTTTTTCTTGGGGACGGATAATGGAAGGAAGGGCAGGCAACTGGTCGACTTCATTTAAATAAACAAATAAAAAATAAGATAAACTCTCAGGAATAGATAAATAATAACAAAAAAATTGTAAAGTGGAGAAAGCGAGAGCGCGAGAATGCACTCAAGCAAACACAAACAGCACAGCACGATGCGTATTTTTTTAAATTGACAAAATAAATCAAAAATAAAAATAAGTGGAAAAGGCGAGAGTGCGCGAGCACACAGGAGCAAAGACAAGCAGCGCAGCTTGATGCGTAGTAGAAAAAATAATAAATAGACAACTGGTCGACCTCATTAGAAATAAAAACCCAAAAGATTAGATAGACAAACAAACAAACACATAAATGTGGAGAGAAGCGCAGTGCGCGCAGGAGCAAAGGTAAACAGCAGACAGACCTGAATCCTTATCTTTACAAGGTCGACCTCAGAACTTTGTTCAGTTTGTCTCGGTGACGGATAATGGAAGGAAGGGCCGGGAACTGGTCGACTTCATTTATATAAACAAATAAAAAATAAGATAAACTCTCAGGAATAGATAAATAATAACAAAAAAATGTAAAGTGGAGAAAGCGAGGAGCGCGGGAATGTACTCAAGCAAACACAAACAGCACAGCACGATGCGTATTTTTTTTTAAATTGACAAAATAAATCAAAAATAAAAATAAGTGGAAAAGGCGAGAGTGCGCGAGCACACAGGAGCAAAGACAAGCAGCGCAGCTTGATGCGTAGTAAAAAAAATAATAAATAGACAACTGGTCGACCTCATTAGAAATAAAAACCCAAAAGATTAGATAGACAAACAAACAAACAAACACATAAATGTGGAGAGAAGGGCATTGCGGGCAGGAGAAAAGGTAAAGAGCAGACAGACCTGAATCCTTATCTTTACAAGGTCGACCGCAGAACTTTGTTCAGTTTGTCTCGGGGACGGATAATGGAAGGAAGGCCAGGCAACTGGTCGACTTCATTTAAATAAACAAATAAAAAATAAGATAAACTCTCAGTAATAGATAAATAATAACAAAGAAATTGTAAAGTGGAGAAAGCGAGAGCGCGCGAATGCACTCAAGCAAACACAAAGAGCACAGCACGATGCGTATTTTTTTTTAAATTGACAAAATAAATCAAAAATAAAAATAAGTGGAAAAGGCGAGAGTGCGCGAGCACACAGGAGCAAAGACAAGCAGCGCAACTCTATGCGTAGTAAAAAAAATAATAAATAGACAAATGGTCGACCTCATTAGAAACAAAAACCCAAAAGATTAGATAGACAAACAAACAAACACATAAATGTGGAGAGAAGGGCAGTGCGCGCAGGAGCAAAGGTAAACAGCAGACAGACCTGAATCCTTATCTTTACAAGGTCGACCTCAGAACTTTGTTCAGTTTGTCTCGGGGACGGATAATGGAAGGAAGGGCAGGCAACTGGTCGACTTCATTTAAATAAACAAATAAAAAATAAGATAAACTCTCAGGAATAGATAAATAATAACAAAAAAATTGTAAAGTGGAGAAAGCGAGAGCGCGCGAATGCACTCAAGCAAACACAAACAGCACAGCACGATGCGTATTTTTTTTTAAATTGACAAAATAAATCAAAAATTTATCAAAAATAAAAATAAGTGGAAAAGGCGAGAGTGCGCGAGCACACAGGAGCAAAGACAAGCAGCGCAGCTTGATGCGTAGTAAAAAAAATAATAAATAGACAACTGGTCGACCTCATTAGAAATAAAAACCCAAAATATTAGATAGACAAACAAACAAACACATAAATGTGCAGAGAAGGGCAGTGCGCGCAGGAGCAAAGGTAAACAGGAGACAGACCTGAATCCTTATCTTTACAAGGTCGATCTCAGAACTTTGTTCAGTTTGTCTCAGTGACGGATAATGGAAGGAAGGGCAAGCAACTGGTCGACTTCATTTAAATAAACAAATAAAAAATAAGATAAACTCTCAGGAATAGATAAATAATAACAAAAAAATTGTAAAGTGGAGAGAGCGAGAGCGTGCGAATCCAGTCAAGCAAACAGAAACAGCACAGCACGATGCGTATTTTTTTTAAAAATTGTCAAAATAAATCAAAAATAAATCAAAAATAAAAAGAAATGGAAAAGGCGAGAGTGCGCGAGCACACAGGAGCAAAGACAAGCAGCGCAGCTTGATGCGTAGTAAAAAAAATAATAAATAGACAACTGGTCGACCTCATTAGAAATAAAAACCCAAAAGATTAGATAGACAAACAAACAAACACATAAATGTGGAGAGAAGGGCAGTGCGCGCAGGAGCAAAGGTAAACAGGAGACAGACCTGAATCCTTATCTTTACAAGGTCGATCTCAGAACTTTGTTCAGTTTGTCTCGGTGACGGATAATGGAAGGAAGGGCAAGCAACTGGTCGACTTCATTTAAATAAACAAATAAAAAATAAGATAAACTCTCAGGAATAGATAAATAATAACAAAAAAATTGTAAAGTGGAGAGAGCGAGAGCGCGCGAATCCACTCAAGCAAACACAAACAGCACAGCACGATGCGTATTTTTTTTAAAATTGACAAAATAAATCAAAAATAAATCAAAAATAAAAATAAGTGGAAAAGGCGAGAGTGCGCGAGCACACAGGAGCAAAGACAAGCAGCGCAGCTTGATGCGTAGTAAAAAAAATAATAAATAGACAACTGGTCGTTCTCATTAGAAATAAAAACCCAAAAGATTAGATAGACAAACAAACAAACACATAAATGTGGAGAGAAGGGCAGTGCGGGCAGGAGCAAAGGTAAACAGCAGACAGACCTGAATCCTTATCTTTACAAGGTCGACCTCAGAACTTTGTTCAGTTTGTCTCGGTGACGGATAATGGAAGGAAGGGCAGGCAACTGGTCGACTTCATTTAAATAAACAAATAAAAAATAAGATAAACTCTGAGGAATAGATAAATAATAACAAAAAAATTGTAAAGTGGAGAAAGCGAGAGCGCGCGAATGCACTCAAGCAAACACAAACAGCACAGCACGATCCCTATTTTTTTTAAAAATTGACAAAATAAATCAAAAATGAATCAAAAATAAAAATAAGTGGAAAAGGCGAGAGTGCGCGAGCACACAGGAGCAAAGACAAGAAACGCAGCTTGATGCGTAGTAAAAAAAATAATAAATAGACAACTGGTCGACCTCATTAGAAATAAAAACCCAAAAGATTAGATAGACAAACAAACAAACACATAAATGTGGAGAGAAAGTCAGTGAGGGCAGGAGCAAAGGTAAACAGCAGACAGACCTGATTCCTTATCTTTACAAGGTCGACATCAGAATTTTGTTCAGTTTGTCTCGGTGACGGATAATGGAAGGAAGGGCAGGCAACTGGTCGACTTCATTTAAATAAACAAATAAAAAATAAGATAAACTCTCAGGAATAGATAAATAATAACAAAAAATTGTAAAGTGGACAAAGCGAGAGCGCGCGAATGCACTCAAGCAAACAGAAACAGCACAGCACGATGCGTATTTTTTTAAAAATTGTCAAAATAAATCAAAAATAAATCAAAAATAAAAATAAATGGAAAAGGCGAGAGTGCGCGAGCACACAGGAGCAAAGACAAGCAGTGCAGCTTGATGCGTAGTAAAAAAAATAATAAATAGACAACTGGTCGACCTCATTAGAAATAAAAACCCAAAAGATTAGATAGACAAACAAACAAACACATAAATGTGGAGAGAAGGGCAGTGCGCGCATGAGCAAAGGTAAACAGCAGACAGACCTGAATCCTTATCTTTACAAGGTCGACCTCAGAACTTTGTTCAGTTTGTCTCAGGGACGGATAATGGAAGGAAGGGCAGGCCACTGGTCGACTTCATTTAAATAAACAAATAAAAAATAAGATAAACTCTCAGGAATAGATAAATAATAACAAAAAAATTGTAAAGTGGAGAAAGCGAGAGCGCGCGAATGCACTCAAGCAAACACAAACAGCACAGCACGATGCGTATTTTTTTTTAAATTGACAAAATAAATCAAAAATAAATCAAAAATAAAAATAAGTGGAAAAGGCGAGAGTGCGCGAGCACACAGGAGCAAAGACAAGCAGCGCAGCTTGATGCGTAGTAAAAAAAATAATAAATAGACAACTGGTCGACCTCTTTAGAAATAAAAACCCAAAAGATTAGATAGACAAACAAACAAACAAACACATAAATGTGGAGAGAAGGGCATTGCGGGCAGGAGAAAAGGTAAAGAGCAGACAGACCTGAATCCTTATCTTTACAAGGTCGACCTCAGAACTTTGTTCAGTTTGTCTCGGGGACGGATAATGGAAGGAATGCCAGGCAACTGGTCGACTTCATTTAAATAAACAAATAAAAAATAAGATAAACTCTCAGTAATAGATAAATAATAACAAAGAAATTGTAAAGTGGAGAAAGCGAGAGCGCGCGAATGCACTCAAGCAAACACAAAGAGCACAGCACGATGCGTATTTTTTTTTTTAAATTGACAAAATAAATCAAAAATAAAAATAAGTGGAAAAGGCGAGAGTGCGCGAGCACATAGGAGCAAAGACAAGCAGCGCAACTCTATGCGTAGTAAAAAAAATAATAAATAGACAAATGGTCGACCTCATTAGAAACAAAAACCCAAAAGATTAGATAGACAAACAAACAAACACATAAATGTGGAGAGAAGGGCAGTGCGCGCAGGAGCAAAGGTAAACAGCAGACAGACCTGAATCCTTATCTTTACAAGGTCGACCTCAGAACTTTGTTCAGTTTGTCTCGGGGACGGATAATGGAAGGAAGGGCAGGCAACTGGTCGACTTCATTTAAATAAACAAATAAAAAATAAGATCAACTCTCAGGAATAGATAAATAATAACAAAAAAATTGTAAAGTGGAGAAAGCGAGAGCGCCCGAATGCACTCAAGCAAACACAAACAGCACAGCACGATGCGTATTTTTTTTTAAATTGACTAAATAAATCAAAAATGAATCAAAAATAAAAATAAGTGGAAAAGGCGAGAGTGCGCGAGCACACAGGAGCAAAGACAAGCAGCGCAGCTTGATGCGTAGTAAAAAAAATAATAAATAGACAACTGGTCGACCTCATTAGAAATAAAAACCCAAAATATTAGATAGACAAACAAACAAACACATAAATGTGGAGAGAAGGGCAGTGCGCGCAGGAGCAAAGGTAAACAGGAGACAGACCTGAATCCTTATCTTTACAAGGTCGATCTCAGAACTTTGTTCAGTTTGTCTCGGTGACGGATAATGGAAGGAAGGGCAAGCAACTGGTCGACTTCATTTAAATAAACAAATAAAAAATAAGATAAACTCTCAGGAATAGATAAATAATAACAAAAAAATTGTAAAGTGGAGAGAGCGAGAGCGCGCGAATCCACTCAAGCAAACACAAACAGCACAGCACGATGCGTATTTTTTTTTAAAATTGACAAAATAAATCAAAAATAAATCAAAAATAAAAATAAGTGGAAAAGGCGAGAGTGCGCGAGCACACAGGAGCAAAGACAAGCAGCGCAGCTTGATTCGTAGTAAAAAAAATAATAAATAGACAACTGGTCGTTCTCATTAGAAATAAAAACCCAAAAGATTAGATAGACAAACAAACAAACACATAAATGTGGAGAGAAGTGCAGTGCGGGCAGGAGCAAAGATAAACAGCAGACAGACCTGAATCCTTATCTTTACAAGGTCGACCTCAGAACTTTGTTCAGTTTGTCTCGGTGACGGATAATGGAAGGAAGGGCAGGAAACTGGTCGAGTTCATTTAAATAAACAAATAAAAAATAAGATAAACTCTGAGGAATAGATAAATAATAACAAAAAAATTGTAAAGTGGAGAAAGCGAGAGCGCGCGAATGCACTCAAGCAAACACAAACAGCACAACACGATCCGTATTTTTTTTAAAAATTGACAAAATAAATCAAAAATGAATCAAAAATAAAAATAAGTGGAAAAGGCGAGAGTGCGCGAGCACACAGGAGCAAAGACAAGAAACGCAGCTTGATGCGTAGTAAAAAAAATAATAAATAGACAACTGGTCGACCTCATTAGAAATAAAAACCCAAAAGATTAGATAGACAAACAAACAAACACATAAATGTGGAGAGAAAGTCAGTGAGGGCAGGAGCAAAGGTAAACAGCAGACAGACCTGATTCCTTATCTTTACAAGGTCGACATCAGAATTTTGTTCAGTTTGTCTCGGTGACGGATAATGGAAGGAAGGGCAGGCAACTGGTCGACTTCATTTAAATAAACAAATAAAAAATAAGATAAACTCTCAGGAATAGATAAATAATAACAAAAAATTGTAAAGTGGAGAAAGCGAGAGCGCGCGAATGCACTCAAGCAAACAGAAACAGCACAGCACGATGCGTATTTTTTTTAAAAATTGTCAAAATAAATCAAAAATAAATCAAAAATAAAAATAAATGGAAAAGGCGAGAGTGCGCGAGCACACAGGAGCAAAGACAAGCAGTGCAGCTTGATGCGTAGTAAAAAAAATAATAAATAGACAACTGGTCGACCTCATTAGAAATAAAAACCCAAAAGATTAGATAGACAAACAAACAAACACATAAATGTGGAGAGAAGGGCATTGCGCGCAGGAGCAAAGGTAAACAGCAGACAGACCTGAATCCTTATCTTTACAAGGTCGACCTCAGAACTTTGTTCAGTTTGTCTCGGGGACGGATAATGGAAGGAAGGGCAGGCCACTGGTCGACTTCATTTAAATAAACAAATAAAAAATAAGATAAACTCTCAGGAATAGATAAATAATAACAAAAAAATTGTAAAGTGGAGAAAGCGAGAGCGCGCGAATGCACTCAAGCAAACACAAACAGCACAGCACGATGCGTATTTTTTTTAAATTGACAAAATAAATCAAAAATAAATCAAAATAAAAATAAGTGGAAAAGGAGAGAGTGCGCGAGCACACAGGAGCAAAGACAAGCAGCGCAGCTTGATGCGTAGTAAAAAAAATAATAAATAGACAACTGGTCGACCTCTTTAGAAACAAAAACCCAAAAGATTAGATAGACAAACAAACAAACACATAAATGTGGAGAGAAGGGCAGTGCGCGCAGGAGCAAAGGTAAACAGCAGACAGACCTGAATCCTTATCTTTACAAGGTCGACCTCAGAACTTTGTTCAGTTTGTCTCAGTGACGGATAATGGAAGGAAGGGCAGGCAACTGGTCGACTTCATTTAAATAAACAAATAAAAAATAAGATAAACTCTCAGGAATAGATAAATAATAACAAAAAAATTGTAAAGTGGAGAAAGCGAGAGCACGCGAATGCACTCAAGCAAACACAAACAGCACAGCACGATGCGTATTTTTTTTAAAAATTGACAAAATAAATCAAAAATGAATCAAAAATAAAAATAAGTGGAATAGACGAGAGTGCGCGAGCACACAGGAGCAAAGACAAGAAACGCAGCTTGATGCGTGGTAAAAAAAATAATAAATAGACAACTGGTCGACCTCATTAGAAATAAAAACCCAAAAGATTAGATAGACAAACAAACACACACATAAATGTGGAGAGAAGGGCAGTGCGGGCAGGAGCAAAGGTAAACAGCAGACAGACCTGATCCTTATCTTTACAAGGTCGACCTCAGAACTTTGTTCAGTTTGTCTCGGTGACGGATAATGGAAGGAAGGGCAGGCAACTGGTCGACTTCATTTAAATAAACCAATAAAAAATAAGATAAACTCTGAGGAATAGATAAATAATAACAAAAAAATTGTAAAGTGGAGAAAGCGAGAGCGCGCGAATGCACTCGAGCAAACACAAACAGCACAGCACGATGCGTATTTTTTTTAAAAATTGACCAAAATAAATCAAAAATGAATCAAAAATAAAAATAAGTGGAAAAGACGAGAGTGCGCGAGCACACAGGAGCAAAGACAAGAAACGCAGCTTGATGCGTGGTAAAAAAAATAATAAATAGACAACTGGTCGACCTCATTAGAAATAAAAACCCAAAAGATTAGATAGACAAACAAACAAACACATAAATGTGGAGAGGAGGTCAGTGAGGGCAGGAGCAAAGGTAAACAGCAGACAGACCTGATTCCTTATCTTTACAAGGTCGACATCAGAACTTTGTTCAGTTTGTCTCGGTGACGGATAATGGAAGGAAGGGCAGGCAAGCTGGTCGACTTCATTTAAATAAACAAATAAAAAATAAGATAAACTCACAGGAATAGATAAATAATAACAAAAAAATTGTAAAGTGGAGAAAGCGAGAGCGCGCGAATGCACTCAAGCAAACAGAAACAGCACAGCACGATGCGTATTTTTTTTAAAAATTGTCAAAATAAATCAAAAATAAATCAAAATAAAAATAAATGGAAAAGGCGAGAGTGCGCGAGCACACAGGAGCAAAGACAAGCAGTGCAGCTTGATGCGTAGTAAAAAAAATAATAAATAGACAACTGGTCGACCTCATTAGAAATAAAAACCCAAAAGATTAGATAGACAAACAAACAAACACATAAATGTGGAGAGAAGGGCAGTGCGGGCAGGAGCAAAGGTAAACAGCAGACAGACCTGAATCCTTATCTTTACAAGGTCGATCTCAGAATTTGTTCAGTTTGTCTCGGTGACGGATAATGGAAGAAAGGGCAGGCAACTGGTCGACTTCATTTAAATAAACAAATAAAAAATAAGATAAACTCTCAGGAATAGATAAATAATAACAAAAAAATTGTAAAGTGGAGAAAGCGAGAGCGCGCGAATGCACTCAAGCAAACACAAACAGCACAGCACGATGCGTATTTTTTTTTATATTGACAAATAAATCAAAAATAAAAATAAGTGGAAAAGGCGAGAGTGCGCGAGCACACAGGAGCAAAGACAAGCAGCGCAGCTTGATGCTTAGTAAAAAAAATAATAAATAGACAACTGGTCGACCTCATTAGAAATAAAAACCCAAAAGATTAGATAGACAAACAAACAAACACATAAATGTGGAGAGAAGGGCAGTGCGCGCAGGAGCAAAGGTAAACAGCAGACAGACCTGAATCCTTATCTTTACAAGGTCGACCTCAGAACTTTGTTCAGTTTGTCTCGGTGACAGATAATGGAAGGAAGGGCAGGCAACTGGTCGACTTCATTTAAATAAACAAATAAAAAATAAGATAAACTCTCAGGAATAGATAAATAATAACAAAAAATTGTAAAGTGGAGAAAGCGAGAGCGCGCGAATGCACTCAAGCAAACACAAACAGCACAGCACGATGCGTATTCTTTTCAAAAATTGACAAAATAAATCAAAAATAAATCAAAAATAAAAATAAGTGGACAAGGCGAGAGTGCGCGAGCACACAGGAGCAAAGACAAGCAGCGCAGCTTGATGCGTAGTAAAAAAAATAATAAATAGACAACTGGTCGACCTCATTAGAAATAAAAACCCAAAAGATTAGATAGACAAACAAACAAACACATAAATGTGGAGAGAAGGGCAGTGTGCGCAGGAGCAAAGGTAAACAGCAGACAGACCTGAATCCTCATCTTTACAAGGTCGACCTCAGAACTTTGTTCAGTTTGTCTCGGTGACGGATAATGGAAGGAAGGGCAGGCAACTGGTCGACTTCATTTAAATAAACAAATAAAAAATAAGATAAACTCTCAGGAATAGATAAATAATAACAAAAAAATTGTAAAGTGGAGAAAGCGAGAGCGCGCGAATGCACTCAAGCAAACACAAACAGCACAGCACGATGCGTATTTTTTTTTAAAATTGACAAAATAAATCAAAAATAAAAATAAGTGGAAAAGGCGAGAGTGCGCGAGCACACAGGAGCAAAGACAAGCAGCGCACCTTGATGCGTACTAAAAAAAATAATAAATAGACAACTGGTCGACCTCATTAGAAATAAAAACCCAAAAGATTAGATAGACAAACAAACAAACACATAAATGTGGAGAGAAGGGCAGTTCGCGCAGGAGCAAAGGTAAACAGCAGACAGACCTGAATCCTTATCTTTACAAGGTCGACCTCAGAACTTTGTTCAGTTTGTCTCGGTGACGGATAATGGAAGGAAGGGCAGGCAACTGGTCGACTTCATTTAAATAAACAAATAAAAAATAAGATAAACTCTCAGGAATAGATAAATAATAACAAAAAAATTGTAAAGTGGAGAAAGCGAGAGCGCGCGAATGCACTCAAGCAAACACAAACAGCACAGCACCATGTGTATTTTTTTTAAAAATTGACAAAATAAATCAAAAATAAATCAAAAATAAAAATAAGTGGAAAAGGCGAGAGTGCGCGAGCACACAGGAGCAAAGACAAGCAGCGCAGCTTGATGCGTAGTAAAAAAAATAATAAATAGACAACTGGTCGACCTCATTAGAAATAAAAACCCAAAAGATTAGATAGACAAACAAACAAACACATAAATGTGGAGAGAAGGGCAGTGCGCGCAGGAGCAAAGGTAAACAGCAGACAGACCTGAATCCTTATCTTTACAAGGTCGATCTCAGAACTTTGTTCAGTTTGTCTCGGTGACGGATAATGGAAGGAAGGGAAGGCAACTGGTCGACTTCATTTAAATAAACAAATAAAAAATAAGATAAACTCTCAGGAAGAGATAAATAATAACAAAAAATTGTAAAGTGGAGAAGGCGAGGAGAGCGCGCGAATGCACTCAAGCAAACACAAACAGCACAGAACGATGCGTATTCTTTTTTAAAATTGACAAAATAAATCAAAAATAAATCAAAAATAAAATAAGTGGAAAAGGCGAGAGTGCGCGAGCACACAGGAGCAAAGACAAGCAGCGCAGCTTGATGCGTAGTAAAAAAAATAATAAATAGACAACTGGTCGACCTCATTAGAAATAAAAACCCAAAAGATTAGATAGACAAACAAACAAACACATAAATGTGGAGAGAAGGGCAGTGCGGGCAGGAGCAAAGGTAAACAGCAGACAGACCTGAATCGTTATCTTTACAAGGTCGAACTCAGAACTTTGTTCAGTTTGTCTCGGTGACGGATAATGGAAGGAAGGGCAGGCAACTGGTCGACTTCATTTAAATAAACAAATAAAAATAAGATAAACTCTCAGGAATAGATAAATAATAACAAAAAAATTGTAAAGTGGAGAAAGCGAGAGCGCGCGAATGCACTCAAGCAAACACAAACAGCACAGCACGATGCGTATTTTTTTAAAAAATTGACAAAATTAATCAAAAATAAATCAAAAATAAAAATAAGTGAAAAGGCGAGAGTGCGCGAGCACACAGGAGCAAAGACAAGCAGCGCAGCTTGATGCGTAGTAAAAAAATAATAAATAGACAACTGGTCGACCTCATAGAAATAAAAACCCAAAAGATTAGATAGACAAACAAACAAACACATAAATGTGGAGAGAAGGGCAGTTCGCGCAGGAGCAAAGGTAAACAGCAGACAGACCTGAATCCTTATCTTTACAAGGTCGACCTCAGAACTTTGTTCAGTTTGTCTCGGTGACGGATAATGGAAGGAAGGGCAGGCAACTGGTCGACTTCATTTAAATAAACAAATAAAAAATAAGATAAACTCTCAGGAATAGATAAATAATAACAAAAAAATTGTAAAGTGGAGAAAGCGAGAGCGCGCGAATGCACTCAAGCAAACAGAAACAGCACAGCACGATGCGTATTTTTTTTTAAATTGACAAAATAAATCAAAAATAAAAATAAGTGGAAAAGGCGAGAGTGCGCGAGCACACAGGAGCAAAGACAAGCAGCACACCTTGATGCGTACTAAAAAAAATAA
>NW_025959729.1:0-49034 GCF_023159225.1 Perognathus longimembris pacificus
CTCAGAAAAATGTACACACATGAAAATGCTTACATGTATTTCCAGGAGCTTCATGGAAATTGAGAAGCATTTATTACTTATCTCTCAGAGCAAAATGGGCTGATGATGAGGAATAAAGCATTTAAGGACATAAGAGCATGAAGAGAGAGGTTTAAGTAACAGAGAGCTAAAGGGGCATAGAAATACCAAGTACTCCACTTTTCCAGAGGACTGCATGTGGACAGGGTTAGGGCCAGATCAGAGTTATGAATGCAAAGCTAGAGCCCGATCTATACCAAGTGTGCCAGAAACCCAGCCTACTCAAGGATTTGGAGGAGGAAAGATAGCTCTGCTGGTATAATGTGCAATAGTTTTGCAGTAAGACAGGCAGGGAAACAAGCTAGGTCCTTGGCAGTAACTCGGGCTTCTAAGTCTAGGCTAAAACTAACAGCAGACATGAATAGGAAACAGTACGGAGACATTTTGAAAAAAGATATAGGGGTGCTAGTGTTTTAAATCTGGATAACTGAGAAGTCTAGTACAGTTTCATTTAACTACAAAAAAGTATATTTCTGTATATATTTGTAATATGTATCTATCTCTCTATATTCATATTTTCCCCCAGATGAGGTTTGTTAATCTTTTTTGTACTTCCTTTGCCAGTGTTGAAGTTTGAACTCAGGGCCTTGTGCTTGCTTGGCTTGTTTGCTTGGCTGGAGCTCTATTCCTTGAGCTATGCCTCCAGGCCTGGCTTTTGTGTGTTTTTATTTTTGTTTTTTGGATGCTGGTCCTGGTGCTTGAACTCAGGATCTGGGCACTGTGGTCAAGACTAATAACATTCTACCACTTGAGCAACAGCTCTACTTCTGGCTTTTGGGGTGTTTAACGTGGTAAGAGTATCATGGACTGCCCAGGCTGGCTTCAAACTGCAATCCTCAGATCTCAACATTCTGAGTATCTATGGCCAACAGTGCTAAGCTCCAGCTATTTGCTTTAAATGAGACTGACAAGGGCTGAACCACAAATATAAGAATTCGGTCCAAAATCCAATATATCCAGTACATCAAGTTAACTTAGTACCTCCCATAACTAGAAAAAGAAGCCAACCTACTTCCCATAGAAACCAGTCTCTAGTAACCAATGCAGGCAGCATAAAAGAACTACTGCAACAATTGGCCCAATCAGATAGAATTCAGTTAGTACCCTAATTCTTGTCCCACTTCCAACCAGATTATGCCAGGTTAGAATTCAGTTAGTACCCTAATTCTTGTCCCACTTCCAACCAGATTATGCCAGGTGTGGTTAAGTTACCTTGTGTACAGATTTCTCAGACCAACATCTCCAATCTGGAGATATCTGAAGCCTTCCTCTTTTTCCAAAATAAATTTTTCTTGTCCTTCTGTCTGTCTCTGAGTCTCTGGCCAAATTCAAGTGATGACAGCTGATCTGATTATTTTGCTTTGAACAGCCTTTGCTTATTCTTATTTGGGTAGTCATTATTTCTAGATTAACAATAACTATCAGCTGGGCATTGGTGGCTTTACACCTATAATCCGAGCTACTCAGGAGGCTGAGATCTTAGCACCACAGTTCAAAGCTAGCTGTGGTAAGAAAAGCTGTGAGACTCTTATCTCCAACTAACCACCAAAAAGCAAGAAATGAAGGTGTGTCTCAAGTGACAGAGTGCCAGCGTTGGGCAAAAAAAAACTAAGAGCTGGCAAGGGAGAGCTCAATACTCTGAGTTCAAGCCATAATACCTTCCTCCCAATACAAACACACACGTGTGCGCACACACGTTCACACACACACACACACACTCCTAAAAAACTGTTAGAACTAATGAAATACCAGGATACAAAATTAACATACATACAAAAATCAGTTGCTTGGCTGGATATGTGGCTTAGTGGTAGAGTGCTTGCCTAGCGAGCACGAAGTCCTGGGTTTGATTCCTCCGGTACCACATACACAGAAAAAGCAGAAAGTGGCGCTGTGGCTCAAGTGGTAGAGTGCTAGTAGCCTTGAGTAAAAGAATCTCAGGGACTGGACTGGGAATATGGCCTAGCATGTGATACAATGTTACTTCTGGAAGGCATAAGATCCTGGAGTTTCAATTGCTAAGCCCCCTGATGGCTTTAAAGAGAACCCAAGCAAGACCAACAGAACTTCCCATTGAACCAAGACTATCCAAAACAGCATGAATGATAATAAATTAATTTCAATCACTAAGTTTCGGTATACTGTCTGATATGCATCAATATCATATACCAATGAAACAGCTCACCTTTTACAACTTTCAATCTGATGACAACAGCAACATTAGAAGTAATTCCACAAGGGGCTGGGAATATGGCCAAGTGGTAAAGTGCTTGCCTCGTATACATGAAGCCCTGGGTTCGATTCCCCAGCACCACATATATAGAAAAGGCCAGAAGTGGCACTGTGGCTCAAGTGGCACAGTGCTAGCTTTGAGCACTTGAAGCCAGGGACAGTGCTCAGGCCCAGAGTTCAAGCCCCAGGACTGGCAAAAAAATGACAACCAAAAAACATTTCAGGGACAGTGCTCAGGCCCTGAGTTCAAGCCCCAGGACTGATAAAAAAAAATCAGTTCCTGAAATAAAATTCATGAGATTCCATCTTACTTAATGGTTGGGCATGGTGTGGTGTTACATGCTATTTCAGCTACTGAGGAAGCACATGGCTGATCATGGTGACTTGTTCCTTTCATCTCTATTGGCACAGAGACGTAAAAGCAGGACTGCCACCCAGACTGGCCTGAGCATAAAGCAAGACCCTCCCTGGAATAAAACCAATGCAAAAGGGGATGGAGGCATGGCTCAAGTAGTAGGAGGTGTGCCTAATAAGGCCTAGAGTTCAATCCCCAGTACCACCAAGAAAATACAAAAATATTATCATTTTATGCACTCACAGTAAACTATCTGAAAAAGAAAACAAACTAGCTGCTGGTGGCTCATGACTGTAATCCTACTGCAAGCTACTCAGGAGGTTGAGTGAGATCTGAGGATTGCAGTTCGAAGCCAGTCTGAGCAGAAAATTCCCTGAGGCTCTCATCTCCAATTAACCACCAAAAGGTGGAAGTGGAGATATGGTTCAAATAGTGTTTATCCCTCAGTGAAAAACCTAAGAGACAGTGCTAAGGCAGTGTGTTAAAAGTCCCAGTGCCAGCATGCACATGCATGTGTACACGTGCACACACACATATACACACACATACACAAAGAAATCAAGAAAACATTTATTACAGGTACACAAAAAGATCACATAGGAATAAAGCAAGGAGGTAAATTCTTTCAATACTAAAACCATAAAACAATTATGAAAGGAATTAGGGCACAATAAATAGATACGCTGTTTTCACAGAGGAATTAATATTGTTAAAATGTTCCTACTACCTAAAGTACAGATTTAGCACAATTCCTATCAAATGTCAATGACATTCATCACAAAAGTATAAGGAATAAACATCCTCGAATTTGTATGAAATCACAAAATACTCCTGAAAAGCCAAAAAGAACAAACATGGAGATATCACAATATCTGACTTTAAAATACACACAGATGCCGGGCACTGGTGACTTGCATCTATAATCCTAGCTACTCAAGAGGCTGAGATCTGAGGACTGTTCAAAGCCATCCAGGTGAGAAAAGTCTGTGAGACTCTTACCTCCAATTAACCATAAAAAGCCAGAAGTAGAGCTGTGGTTCTAAGTGCTAGAGTGCTGGCCTTGAGAAGAAAAGGTCAGGGACAGCGCCAAGGCCTGGAGTTCAAATCCCAGGACTGGCACAAAACTTGAAAATAAAATACACAAAGCTACAGTACCAAATGCAGCATCAAACTGATTTTAAGGTTTTGCATTTATGCTTGGGTCAGCCTACAACACAGTCCTCCTATTTGTTACCTTCATACACGCGCCATTATACCCATTTTGTGTGTGTGTGTGTGTGTGTGTGTGTGTGTGTGTGTGTGTGTGTGCTGGTACTAGGGCTTGAACTCAGGGCCACAAGCTTTCATCTGGCTAATGTTTAGCCAGCTTTTTATTGGTTTAGCAATGTCTCACCTAGGCTGACCTTGATCTTTGATCCTCCTTATCTGTTTCCCAAATAGGATTACAGGCATGAGGCACTGTGCCCAGTTTATAGCAACTGATTTTTTTTTTTTTTTGGCCAGTCCTGGGCCTTGGACTCAGGGCCTGAGCACTGTCCCTGGCTTCTTCCCGCTCAAGGCTAGCACTCTGCCACTTGAGCCACAGCGCCGCTTCTGGCCGTTTTTCTGTATATGTGGTGCTGGGGAATCGAACCTAGGGCCTCGTGTATCCGAGGCAGGCACTCTTGCCACTAGGCCATATCCCCAGCCCGCAACTGATTTTTTGACAAAGATTGCAAAAATACACAATGGGTAAGGGCAATCTCTTCAACAATAATTTTGGGAAAACTAGATATCCATTGCAAATGAATTAACTAAGAAGCTTGTATCTCATATTAAAAAAATCAATTCAAAGGGGATTAAAGACAAATGTTTAAGATATGAAACTACTACAAGAAAACATAGAAAAACTCCATGACATTGTTCTGAGCAATCATATTTTTGGCTATAGCATTAAAAAGATGGGGCTACTTTTCCCTTGTAGCTCTTCAGGAAGATGAGATCCAAAAATCACAGGCAGAAAACTCCATGAGACTTTTATTTCAAATTAACCAGCAAAAAGCTGGAAATAGATGTGTGGCTCAAGTGGTAAAGCTCAACTCTTTTTTTTTTGGCCAGTCCTGGGCCTTGGACTCAGGGCCTGAGCACTGTCCCTGGCTTCTTCCCGCTCAAGGCTAGCACTCTGCCACCTGAGCCACAGCGCCCCTTCTGGCCGTTTTCCACATATGCAGTGCTGGGGAATCGAACCGAGAGCTTCATGTGTAGGAGGCAAGCACTCTTGCCACTAGGCCATATTCCCAGCCCCAGAGCTCAACTCTTGAGTGAAAAAAGCAAAGAGAGAGCATGAGGCCCTGAGTTCCTGTACCAGTTCTAGAAGGGAAAAAATGCAGCCACATTTTTTGGTTAGGGAGAGGCTTGAATTCAGAGCCTAGGTACTGTCCCTGAGCTTTTCTGTTCAAGGGTAGTACTCTACCACTTTGAGCCACAGTGCCACTTCCCGTTTTCTGGTGGTTCATTGGAGATAGAGTCTCCTGGACTTTCTGGGCTGGCTTGGAACCATGATCCTCAGATCTTAGCCTTCTGAGTAGCTAGAATTACAGGCACAAGCAACCAGCGTCTGGCCCAAATTTTGCTTTTTGATGTTTGTTCTGCTCTTTTGAGCTACTTTCTGTCTATAAAAACAGATTACTGCTCAGCTTGTCAAAACACTCAAGGGAGGCTGAGAGACAGAGTAAGAGTAGATTTTAGTCAAGCCCAAGCAGAAAAGTCCAAGACTCTGCCTCCAATTAATCTGCAAAAAGCAGGTCTACAGGTATGGATCAAGTGATAGAATGCCAGTCATGAGCAAGAAAGCTGAGCCAGAGTTTGAGGTTCTGAGTACAAACAGTCCTCCCACCAAATTATTGTGATGTGTTTCCTTTCTTTTGTGCTGATACTGGGGCTTGAATCCAGGGCCGGGGCTCTGTCTCTGACCTTTTTGCTCAATGCTAGTATTTTATCACTTAAGCCATAGTTCCACTTCAGGCTTTTTTTTTTTTTTGGTAGTTTAGTGGAAGTAAGAGTCTCACATGTTTTCCTGCCCGGGCTGGCTTTGAATACTTATCCTCTGACTTCAGCCAACTTATTAGCTAGGATTACAGACATGATGTCTTCTAACACAATTAAACACTTTAAGGTTTTGAAACAACATAGAAATGAATCTTTTTTTTTTTTTTGCGCCAGTCCTGGGCCTTGGACTCAGGGCCTGAGCACTGTCCCTGGCTTCTTCCCGCTCAAGGCTAGCACTCTGCCACTTGAGCCACAGCACCGCTTCTGGCCGTTTTCCATATATGTGGTGCTGGGGAATCGAACCTAGGGCCTCGTGTATCTGAGGCAGGCACTCTTGCCACTAGGCCATATCCCCAGCCCAGAAATGAATCTTAAGATTGAAAAAAAAGACTGTTTTGAATGGTTACACGAATCTGACTTATTCACTCAAGAAGAGAATCTTTCTGGTACTGGGGTTTGAAACTCATTGATTTGAGCTTGCTAGACAGATGCTTTACTACACCCATAGCTCATTTTTGCACCACTTATTTATTTATTTATTTATTTTGGCCAGTCCTGGGCCTTGGACTCAGGGCCTGAGCACTGTCCCTGGCTTCTTCCCGCTCAAGGCTAGCACTCTGCCACTTGAGCCACAGCGCCGCTTCTGGCCGTTTTCTGCATATGTGGTGCTGGGGAATCGAACCTAGGGCCTCGTGTATCCGAGGCAGGCACTCTTGCCACTAGGCTATATCCCCAGCCCCTGCACCACTTATTTTTAAGGTAATGTCTTGCTTTATGTCTGAGCTGACCTGGATTATAACTCTCCTATTTGTAGTTCCCCAGATGGCTTCACAGGCACATATTACTGAGCCCAGCCATTGGTAGAGATAATCCTTTGCTTTTTTTTTTTTTTTTTTTTTTTTTTTTTTAAGAGAAGAGAGGCGGGGCTGGGAATATGGCCTAGTGGCAAGAGTGCTTGCCTCATATACATGAAGCCCTCGGTTTGATTCCCCAGCACCACATATATAGAAAATGGCCAGAAGTGGCGCTGTGGCTCAAGTGGCAGAGTGCTAGCCTTGAGCAAAAAGAAGTCAGGGACAGTGCTCAGGCGCTGAGTCCAAGGCCCAGGAATGGCCAAAAAAAAAGAGAAGAGAGGCAAGGTTGGCCTTGAACTATAATTTTCCAATCTCCACCTGCCATGTAGTTAGAATTATAGGTTTGATCCACCACACTTCAAGATTCCTACAAGAACTACCAAATATGAATATTCTAATGATTTGTGACTTACTATACAACTGGTAGTACTAAAAGAATGATGTCATTTCAGCTACTGAGCCCACAAAGGTACTATCCACTGGGGAAAAAGTTGTCTTCCGGGCAGCAGTGTTCGATGGTTCCCATAGGTCTACTACTCTAAGCAGTTTTCAACCCATTACCTTATAAAATTATTTTTCTTTCTAGCTTTGCTCTTTGCAAACTTCCTTCCTGGGTTCTCTAAGCAATACAAAAAGAAATTTGGTAGAAGCATTAAGAAGATACCCACAATTGAACACTCCTTTTATTCCCTGTCCTTCACCACTAGTTTATATGTTATTAAATCACCCTATGCATAATCTTCTCTTTGCTGCAGCTTTATTCCCACAGATACCACCACAATGCAGGCCTTGTTCCTGATCTGGAAGACAGTCACTTGGCTGGTTAACTTCAAGTTTATGCTGTAAACCTTGGGCAAACCACTGAAGACTAATATAATATAGTAAAGCACTGTCATCTTCTTATGCTCCACATTTTTTTCCCCCTGCAAACTCTTCAGTTTGACCTTCAATTATCCCCATGCAGTGTCAGCAGACAGAATAGGTGATGTGATTTTGCCTGATGGCATTTTCAGGAAATAGCTTCGTCACAAAAACTGGCAAACACTGATCCTGTACCAAGGTCTGGTGTTTAATGCATGTATATGGCTAGAAAAATAGTTTAGTAGTTCAATTAAGATTTGGGGGGCTGGGGATATGGCCTAGTGGCAAGAGAGCTTGCCTCCCATACATGAAGCCCTAGGTTCGATTCCCCAGCACCACGTATACAGAAAATGGCCAGAAGGGCGCTGTGGCTCAAGTGGCAGAGTGCTAGCCTTGAGCAAAAAGAAGCCAGGGACAGTGCTCAGGCCCTGAGTCCAAGGCCCACGACTGGCAAAAAAAAAAAAAAAAAAAAAAGAAAAAAGAAAAAAAGATTTTGGAAACAACTTCAGTTAAAAAAGACAGTTTAATTGAGAGTGATGGTATATGCCTGTAGTACCAGCACTGGGGAGGTGAAGGTGATCTAAAAACAATCTAGACAGCCTTGATCACTTTACAGTGGATAGATTTGACTTTCAATTCTTTGGATTATCTACTGTCTAGATTTCTCACTGTGAGTAAAACATGTTATAATTTCCAAAATGACTGTCTATGCTAAAGATGGATCCTCCCTGATGATATCAAGTGTCTGAGGACTAAGGGACACACAATAGACTTTGAGCTTACCATTTTAATTAAGCCAGGCCTTTCGATTCTTGAGCATTCTACACTCTCACTTATATTGTGACTTTCTTTCAAGCTCTCCAAACAGCTTGCCACTCTCCTGATAATCTGAATACCGAAGCTCATCTGAGCTGCTTACTATCTTCTTCTAATTGTGTCCCAAGGGACACAATTACTATGTACACTTTCAGATACTTACAAACCCTTTTATGTGGTCCTCACATCTATTTGCTAAGTTTACCAATGTCACTTTTTTTTTTTTCTTTTTGCCAGTCCTGGGCCTTGGACTCAGAGCTTGAACACTGTCCCTGGCTTCTTTTTGCTCAAGGCTAGCACTCTGCCACTTGAGCCACAGCACCACTCCTGGCCATTTTCTGTATATGAAGTGCTGAGGAATCGAACCCAGGGCTTCATGTATAGGAGGCAAGCACTCTTGCCACTAGGCCATATTCCCAGCCCCCAAATTTCACTTTTTGTTTATTTGGTTTAACTGAGCTGTACTAGTTCATTTAGTAAGGAAATGATAACATGACAAATCTGTGAATAAAGCATCAAGTAGTGCTCATAAAAACAAAATAGAAACATCTAAAAACAAAAAGTTACCTTTTCTAAAATAAAAATTAGGGGAAAATATGCATAATGTCAGGGGTGGTGGTGCTTACTTATTACTTACAGCACTTGGTAGTATAAGGTAGAAGGACTGAGTTTGAGGCCAGTGTGTATCTCTTTCTCTCTTTCTCTCTCTCTCTCCCTTTCTCTCTCCCTCTCCTTTTCTCCATCCATCCTCAAACTTCATCTATACACCTATTTTTAATTGATTTCTTACCCCTTTACTTAGCTGGTAAGTGCCATTTAATTAAGATCTTTCTTCAAGACAGTAAGTAACAAAACTATTTGATTTTAAGTAGCAATCTCAATTTAGCAACATTCTCTACATATCAAGTTCACAAATAGAAACTCATAACAAATAACACATTAAACTTCCTAAAGTGTTAGAGAACATGCATAGACTTGTAGCATACAAAATGTTTGAGACAATTATCTGAAAAACAATTATTTTGCCCATTGTTGTAATAATGGCAATACATAATCACCAGCATCCAAAGAAGACTTAGTAACTAAGTAAGCACAAATTACACAGATAAACTAGATAGGCAAGTAGGTTCCTTAGATCCTTTGTGTACTTTGTTACTTTTTTTCCCTACTCTATTACTAGGGTTTGAAAAAGGGCCTTGTACATGCCAGGCAAACATTACCACAAAGCTCCACCTCTAGTACCTGAAATGTTAGATTTAAATTAAAAAGTTATAGGCTCATGCCTGTAATTCTAGCTACTCAGGAGGCTGAGATCTGAGGATCACAGTTCAAAGCCAGCCTGGACAGAGAAATCCACGAGACTATTATAGGAATAAATGGCCAAGCAAATCAGCACTGAATGTTAAAACTTCTGGGAAAAAACCTTTGGCAAGGCTGGGGGCCAGTGGCTCATGCCTGTAATACTAGCTACTCAGGAGGCGGAGATCTGGGAAATGAGGTTAAAAGCCAGCCTGGGCAGCAAAGTCTGTGAGACTGTTATCTCCAATTAACGAGCAGAAAACCAGTAGTAGTGCTATGGCACAACATGGTAGAGCACTAGCCTTGAGCGAAAAAGCTCAGACAGCACCCAGACCCTAAGTTCAAGTGCCATAACTACCACCAGAACCACCACCACCACCAGCTTTCTATTTAAATAGGCAGATTACAAAAAAAAAAAAAAATCAGCCCAGCACTGTGGCTCACAGCCACTCAGGAGGCTGAGGTATGAGGGTTGTTTGAAGCCAGCCCAGGTGAGAAAGTCCATGAAACTCTTTAATTAGCCACCCCAAAAAAGCTGGAAGTTGAGCTGTGTCTCAAGCGGAGTGCTAGCCTTCTGCAACAAAGCTCAGGGACAGCTTTCAGGCCCTGAGTTCAAGCTTAGCATGTGTGCACACACACGCGCACGCGCGCACATACACACACACACAATCACTTCAGACAGAATATGTTTGTAATACCAGCACTTATGTGGCTGAGGTAGGAACATGTCCAGTTTGAAGCCTCTCCCCACTAAAAAGAGAAACAAAACAAAACAAAACAAGCTAAGTGGTAGAACATTTGCTTAACAACTATGAAACTCTGGGGTACATTCCCCAGAGCCACAAAAGAAAAGAACAAGCGCTGAGGTATGGCTGAAGTTGGTAGAGTACCTGCCTAACATTCACAAGGCCCTGAGTTCCAACTTCAGTACTGCCAAAACCAAACTCACTAAAACACAAAAGCTACAGTAGTCTTCCCTTATTCAAGATTTGACTTTCTACAGTTTGAGTTATTTGACTTTCTACAGTTTGAGTTATTTGTGGTCAACCAGAGTTTGAAAATAAACAAAGTTCCAGTTGTGAATGTACCTCAGTAGTAGAGTGCTTGCCTAGCATGCAGAAAGCCCTGGGTATGATGAACGAAAAGGGGAAAAACAAAATTTCAGAAGTAATTCATGGTTTTTTCTCTTCTGTATTTTTTTTTTCCTGCAGGTCTTGGGACTTGAAATTAGGGCCTGGGCAGTATCCTTGAGCCTCTTTGTCTTCAAGGCTAGCACTCTACCATGCAAGCCACAGCACTACTTCTGTTTTTCTCTGAGTAGTTTACTGGATATAAGACTCTCAGGACTTTCCTGCCCAAGCTAGCTTTGAACTTCAACCTTCAGATCTGCTTCCTGGATACCTAGGATTGCAAGTGTGAGCCACTGACACCCAGCTCATGGGTTTTGTTTTGTGCACACACACGTGTATGTCTACATGTGGGCATGCACACCCATGAGCTTGCTGAGGATTAAAACCAGGGCTTCATGCATGTTAAACATAGGCTCTGTCACACAGCTACAACAGTAGCCAACAATTCATTAGGATTTCTGTTTGTTTTCTTGTAGTACTGTGGTTTGAACAGCCACACACAGTCCTTTGCTTTCAGTGTGTTTTTTTCAGATGTCTTTTGTTTTTTGTGCAGGCAGTCAGACCTCAACCCTCCATCAACATGCCCAAGAAGCTGCAATTATACGTATGGTGGCTGTGCCTGATCCGTTTTATGTTGCACAACATGTAGAATAGCATTATGAAATTAAATGTAATCCTGCCTCATCCTGCCCAGGAGATAAATCCACCCTTTCTCTAGTATATCCATGCTGTATAACTTCCAATCTATAGACACTAAGTAATTATGACTCTCTTATGAGATTGACTGTCTCAGTATTGGATTGCTTGCGTTGCACTAATGATGACTCTAAAGTGCACCAGTAGTGGTGCTAGAAATTTTACATGTGAAAGAAAAGCCATAAAATGGCTCCTTTGGGTGACAATGTGAAAGTCCTCATCTTAATAATGAAAGCACAGAGGCTCTGGTACTGCTATCTATTGTTTTGGGCATACACTAGGGATCTTGGAATACATTCTTCCCAGATAAAGAGGAAACACTATAAATATAAAGCCCAAAGACAAAAAGAATAGAGGAGGAAACAACAAGTGAAAGATGTCAGCAAAATTAGAAGTCAACAAAAACGTCAAAGTATGAAGTGTCAAAAATTAGAAGGGGCTAGGAATGTGGCTTAGTGGTAGAGTGCTTACCTACCATGCATGAAGCTCTGGGTTTGATTCCTTAGCACCACAGAAACAGAAACAACCAGAAGTGGTGCTGTGGCTCAAGTGGTAGAGTGCTAGCCTTGAGCAAAAAGAAGCCAGGGACAGTGTTCAGGCCCTAAGTTCATGCCTCAGGACTGGCAAAAAAACAAACAAAAAAAATTACAAGTAAGCTTGGTGCCTGAGGCTCATGCCTATAATCCTATCCATTGGAGAGGCTGAGAACTGAAAATCTGTGAATCCTTCCAATCACCAAAAAAAGCCAAAAGGAGAGCTGTAGTTCAAGTGGTAGGTGCTAGCCTTGAGCAGAAAAGCACAAGGACACAACAAGCCCTGAGCTCAAGCTCTAGGACCAGCTCATCAGCCACACTCATACCATTCCCCCACCCCAGACATAAACAGCCAGGCTAAGGAGAAAGTTTTCAATGTTAATATTTATTTCTGCTTCTTCTTTTTTCATTTTACTTGTCTATTTTAATATCCATTAAAACAATATTCTCTAGAAATTAACTTGTAGTTTTTCATAGCACTTATAATATGGGGAACCCATAAGTATTCACACAAACAGGGAATGTTTATGAATTAGGCTACAATATTAATTTTCACAGAAGTACAAGAACTTGTAAGTATCTTTCATTGTTCCTCATGGAGGGCTACCTTCACAAATTGCTTCTTCTTATAACACGATTAAAACTGTAAGTGGAGGGCTGGGAATGTGGCTTGGTGGGTGAGTGCTTGCCTAGCATGCATGAAGCCCTGGGTTCAATTCCTCAGCACCACATAAACAGAAAATGTCAGAAGTGGCACTGTGGCCCAAGTGGTAGAGTGCTAGCCTTGAGCAAAAGAAGCTCAGGGTCAGTGCCCAGGCCCTGAGTTCAAGGCTCAGGACTGACAAAAAAAAAACATGGCAAAGGAAGGATCAAAAAATCGACAAGGGGGCTGGGGATATGGCCTAGTGGCAAGAGTGCTTGCCTCATATACAGCGCCAGAAGTGGTGCTGTGGCTCAAGTGGCAGAGTGCTAGCCTTGAGCAAAAAGAAGCCAGGGACGGTGCTCAGGCCCTGAGTTGAAGGCCCAGGACTGGCCAAAAAAAAAAAAAATCGACAAGGACAAAGACACAGAGATAACAGCTGCCAAGTTCTAGAAAATGAAAAACAAAATGGAAGAAATGACAGACTGAGATGAGCAGAACTGATATCCAGCCAGGAATGAAATCATAAACAAAGCAAGTTCACACAACCAAAGAACTCAGAAAGGCTAACAAATTAGAGATACCATAATCATGGGATGGTAGATGGGGTGAAAACAGGTCTACAAGTCCATAGAAGTAGATGGACTCTCATCTAGCTCCATACACTGTCCCTGGTCTCAAGTGATCTGAATGACCCTTCCTCTATGCTGTTAGGTTACTGGGCAATAACTTTGTAAGCACAAAACCACTAAGATGATTGATTTTTGTCATCAAAGTCACAACAGGACACTCCTCATTTGGCCTGAAACACACTAACAGCAACTAGACTATCTGGTTACCTCATTCATACATGAAAATAATACACCAAAATCAAAAGCTCAGGGTGCTGGTGGCTCACCCCTGTAATCCTAGCTACTCAAGAGGCTAAGCTCTGAGGATTTCAGTTCAAAGCCAGTCCAGGCAGGAAAGTCCATGAGACTCTTATCTCCAATTAACTACCAAATAGTTGAAAAGGGAGCTGTGGCTTAAAGTGGTAGAGCACTAGTCTTGAGCACAAAAGGTCATAGACAATGGCCATACCCTGAGCTCAGCTCAAGCCCCAGGACTGTTCTCCCCCTGCCCCCTCCCCCACCCCAAAAGGAGCTTCCCCTCCTTCCCTCCTCCCCCCAAAAGGAGCTCCAGTAGATGAGTGAGGCTAGTAGACTGCTGGTTTGGCAGTGGAGTCATGGGAACCAAGTAGAGATTTTACTTTCTCTCTTTTTTTTTTTTTTTGCCAGTCCAGGGCCTTGGCCTCAGGGCCTGAGCACTGTCCCTGGCTTCTTTTTGCTCAAGGCTAGCACTCTGCCACTTGAGCCACAGCGCCACTTCTGGCTATTTTCTATATATGTGGTGCTGGGGAATTGAGCCCAGGGCTTCATGTATATGGGACAAGCACTCTTACCACTAGGCCATATTCCCAGCCCCTTGTTTTTGTTTTGAGATAAACCCAGTGTCAGTGTACATGAAGAGAGAACTTCTCTAAAGAAGCTTTCTATTTCTGCTAGGAATAAGCTTAAACCTGTCTTTCAGATTTCTGGAAGTGGGCTGGGATGTAGCTCAGTGGCAAAGCACTTGCCTAGCAAGTGGAACGTCCCAGGTTCGATCCCCAGTACCAACAAAAAAACAAAACAGATTTCTGGAAGTAGCAAGAAAGTCAGAGAACAATTTGTACCTTACCTGTCTCTGTATAGCTTTTTGTTAACTGGACATCTCACTCTCAAACACAAACTATGTGATATTCCCACATGTTAAGCCTTCTTATTGTGCCATCTAAACTGCAGCTACTTAGTTCTCTAGTCTTGAACTCTCAAGAGGATTCTAAAGGGGCTGGGAATATGGCCTAATGGTAGAGTGCTCGCCTCGTATACATGAAGCTCTGGGTTCGATTCCTCAGCACCACATATACAGATAAAAGCCAGAAGTGGCGCTGTGGCTCAAGTGGTAGAGTGCTAGTCTTGAGCAAAAAGAAGCCAGGGACAGTGCTCAGGCCCTGAGTCTATGCCCCAGGACTGGCAACAAAAACAAAACAAATAAACAAGAGGTTTCTAAGGTACGATTCATTTACTTGCATCTTCTCTGCAGGTAGAAGGGTTATTTGCACTGCCAAATCAGATACTGCCTCTGTTCTAGCTTTGCTTCTTCCTAAAATGTCAAAAAATCTCTACAGCTCCCATTTTCTATCTCTGTTTATACCCCCTAAATTCTTTCAATATAATTCTTACAGGGTTTTATAAGAAAAAGTAGATACATGTGATAAATCTCTCATGCTTGGCCATAAATATATGGTCATAATCAAATATCCTTTGTTTTACGGAGTTTAGACTGCAACAGAGGAATTAGAACACAGTAAACTATGTCTGAAAGTAAGAAGTCCTTCGAAGATTAAGGAAGGAAGGAGCTAGGGAAGACTGCAATAAAAGTTATGTAGGTCAGGATTTAGTATTAACAGTATCTATTTCACATCAAGCGTTCCCACAGCTATGTTAAGTCCAAGGAGGTACAACCTGAAAACAGAGCATTAAGTTAACTACATGTATTTGAGTAGATTAGTATATGTGACAGCTGCTTCAGCACACTCATGCATCACCCCTTGTGTATTAAAGTAGTGTTTGTGGCTATAGCTCAGCAATAGAGAGCTTATCATATGCAAGATCCTGGGTTCAATCCCCAGCAATATGTATATATGTATGTGTGTATATATACACATACATACATGTGTATATGCTACACACACACACACACATACACACACACACACTTCCGAGGCAGGAATGGCAGCTATTATCTGTAGTCTCAGACAACTCAGGAGGCTGACCATGCAGATTGCTGGAGACCAGGATTTTAGGCTAGCCTAGGCAACATAGCCATGAATTGAGACCAGTCTTCAAAAACCCACCCACCAAAGAAACAAAACACATTGAGATGCTACGCTGAATTAACCCCACTAACTAGGTGTTGAATTATTGGTAAAGTGAAAACTGAGATGTGTGTTATTTATGAACCCAAGAGGGTGCTTAGCCACTTACCCAGAGATTTATTTAATGAGAACGGATCGCAGGTTTCCACAGGTCGTTCCACTGCCAGTAAGAAGAGAGTCGTGAACCTTGAGTCCCTTTTTTTCACTAGTCAACAGTCACCCTCACCTACACGCGGAGTACATATTTGGCACTCAACAAATCTTGATTGAATGAAAACCTACTCCACACATATCGCCACCCATCCCAGAAGTTTCAGCCCGCCAATTACTTCCAAAAAAAAAAGACAAAAAACCCAACCAACCAACCAAACAACTTTACGACTTAACCCAAAGATAACAGAGAATAACCCATAGATAACAGAGAAAAGCTTGGGGAGGGATCTCCCTAACGACTGAGAGATATGAAGAGCCAATGGGGCCTACACCAACCCCACCAACCGAAGAAAACTTAAAAGAGGAGCTCGGGGGACTGAAACACGGGCAGGCCGGCTGGGGCTGTTTCCATGAGGAGGCGGCCCCAGGGCCGCAGGTCCATAGCCTCCCACCCGGGGGCGCTGAGCGATCCAGGGGTATCCCCGCCTCCAAAGTTAGTACCTGCGAAGCGGCTGCCCAGAGTGTGTCCCGAGGCTCTCATTACGGAGGCCGGGGCCCGGGGCCGGCCAGCCGCACCTCCTGGCTGAAGGTTCGCGGCTCCGGACGGCACAGGTCGCAGGCAGATTCCTAACGCCTTAAGTTGGGTCCCCACTTCGTAAGGCAGGCCTTTTTTTGCTCTCGGGAATGAGCGGGTTGCCGTAGTCAGGTCGACTGGTTTTCTTCAGGGTTCCCCTCTCCCGCCAAGCGATCGTCCCGGCCTTAAGACCGCAGCTCGTCGCTCCCCGGCGCCGCCATCGTTAGTGTTTGTTTTCATCCGCTTCGGTGCAGGCGGTGGGGTGAGGGGGGTGGGGTAGAGAGCTATGAGGAAAACCCAACTGCTTAAACTCAGCGACACTTTCGCCACACCGCGGAACTCCTAGTTAGTCATTTCAGCTCTCAAAACTTAAGACACAAGCTGATTACTTTTCCATTTATGACTTTGTTGTCATTTTTCAAGTCTTTCAGGGAGGAGGGAAAGGCTGCAGGCGGGGAGTCTTAGAGAGCGAGGGCGGTTGGGCTCCGTGTCGAATGTGCGGCGTCCTCAGAGCAGGCTGCGGCGGCCGCGAGGGTGAGGACGGGGCGTGGGGCGGGCGCTCACGCGTTGGGGGCGGAGCTGCTGTTGCGCGTCGTGGCGGCCCCGGGGCTGCCGCCGGTTCCGGAAGAGGGCCTGTCGGGGTAGGGTAGGGTGGGTGGAGTGTGTGTTGGGAACTTGGCAGCCGCGGCGAAGTGGGTGACCGGCCTTCGCAGACTCTGAGTGACCGGCGCAGTCAGACTTCGGTATCTATTTTTAAGAGGCGCTGTGAAAGTGGCGCCTCCCAAAGCCTGGCTCTCAACCCTTTCCTTTTCACGTTCTGGTCTTCCTTGTTTTGAATTCGAATTTCTTGGGGTGAGGGGCAAGCCTGTTGTGAGAGCGGGAAATGTCCGTCCCCAGGCTGGGTCATGACTCCCCCCCCCCCATTTTTTTCTTTCTTTCTTGGTTGGCCCTGGGGCTTGAACTCAGGGTCTGGGCGCTGTCTCTGAGGTTTTCGTGCTCAAGGCTAGCGCTGTACCACTTGAGCCACAGTGCCACTTCCGGCTTTGGGGGGTGGGGGCGGGGAGTGTGTATAACTGGAAGTCTCATGGACTTTTTCTGTCGGGTCTGGCATCGAACCGCGATCCTCATGTGTCAGCCTCCTGAATACCTAGGTTTTACAGGCGTGAGCTACCCCACGGCCAGCATTTTTTTTTTTAAACCCCAGATTCCCTGGTTAGAGTGGTTTCAACACCCCCATATCTGTCCCGTACCTTTCCCGGTGGAGCCTTGGGGCTTTGGATAGCAAACCTTGACTAATCTTTACCCAAGGTAGTTATGGTTTCTCAGCTGCATCAGTAGAAATGGACCTCTTTTACTTTGTGAATGATTATATCATCATTTCCAATGATAATTTTTTTTTTTTGCTGTTCCCGATTCAAATGCCAGACACTAAATGAGCCACCAAACGTGCCAGCGGCTCACACCTGTAATCCTACCTGCTCAGGAGGCAAGAGATCTGAAAATCACAGTTGGAAGCCAACCCAGAATGGAAAGCCCATGAGACTCTTCATTTAAGCAGGAAAAAAAAAAGCCGGAAGTGGAGCTGCAGCTCAAGTGTAGAGTGCTAGCTTAGAGCAAAAAAGGTTAGGGACTGCATGCAAGTCTTGAGTTCAAGCCCCAGGACCAGCACCAAGAAAAAAAACAAATGAGCCACCACGCTGAAGCTACCCCCCCCCCTGCCTTTTTTTTTTTTTTTTTTTTTTTTTGCCAGTCCTGGGACTTGAAGTCAGGGCCTGAGCGCTGTCCCTGGCTTCTTTTTTTTTTTGGCCAGTCCTGGGGCTTGGACTTACGGCCTGAGCACTGTCCCTGACGTCTTTTTGCTCAAGGCTAGCACTCTGCCACTTGAGCCACAGCGCCCCTTCTGGCCATTTTCTGTATATGTGATGCTGGGGAATCGAACCCAGGGCCTCATGTATATGAGGCAGGCACTCTTGCCACTAGGCCTTATCCCCAGCCCTCCCTGGCTTCTTTTTGCTCATGGCTAGCACTCTACCTCTTGAGCCACAGTGCCACTTCTGGATTTTACTGTTTACACTTTACCACTAGGCCATATTCCCAGCTCTAAGCTCCCATTTTTAAATTATTTTTTAAAGAAATTATCTACAAATGGTTATACAAAAGGGGTTTCAAGCTTTGTGCCCATGGTTCACACCTGTAATACTATCTATGCAGAAGCTTGAAATCTGAGAATGGCAGTTCCCAGCCAGTCCAGCAGAGAAGTCCATGAGACTCTTTTTTTTTTTTTTTTTTTTTTGGCCAGTCCTGGGCCTTGGACTCAGGGCCTGAGCACTGTCCCTGGCTTCTTCCTGCTCAAGGCTAGCACTCTGCCACTTGAGCCACAGCGCCGCTTCTGGCCGTTTTCTGTATATGTGGTGCTGGGGAATCGAACCTAGGGCCTCGTGTATCCGAGGCAGGCACTCTTGCCACTAGGCTATATCCCCAGCCCTCCATGAGACTCTTGTCTCCAAATAACCAGTAAAAAGCCAGCCCCATACACATCTTTTAAAGTGAACCAACTTTGTCATGCATCTAGTTATACCCCAGAGATACTGGTACAGAATATTTTTCCTGAACAACATTGGTTTGCTCAGAAGGTACTGTTGTAGCCTTTAAGTCAGTTTAGTGTCCTTGGTAGGTTTCTAATTTTTTTTAACCTTTACAGAGAGAAGATTATAAATGCCAGAGTCATTTAACTGATGGTTAGCCATTGATTTCTGACACCTCCTTAAATATCTTCTTGTACCAACATCTTCATTGGGAAGAGTTCACAAAAAGTACCACATAGGGAGACCACATCCACATTTACTATGGCTATACCAATTACAGTGCTAGACTGTGATCTCTTACTGTATGGTCGAGGTCACCGGACTTTGGACCGTTTTAAGCTGGATGATGTGAGTGATGAATATTTGATGTCCATGTATGGGTTTCCACGACAGTTCATTTATTACTTGGTGGAGCTCCTGGGAGCAAGTCTTTCTAGACCTACTCAACGATCCAGGGCTATTAGCCCAGAGACACAGATCCTTGCGGCACTGGGCTTTTATACTACAGGTTCCTTCCAGACTCGGATGGGAGATGCTATTGGAATCAGTCAAGCCTCTATGAGTCGTTGTGTTGCCAATGTTACGGAAGCACTTGTGGAAAGAGCTTCACAGTTCATTCACTTTCCAGCTGATGAAGCTTCCATTCAAGCTCTGAAGGATGAATTCTATGGATTGGCAGGAATGCCAGGGGTGATAGGTGTGGTCGACTGTATCCATGTGGCAATCAAGGCACCAAATTCTGAAGATCTCTCCTATGTGAACCGCAAAGGTCTCCATTCTTTAAACTGCCTGCTGGTGTGTGACATTAGAGGAGCACTAATGACTGTGGAGACAAACTGGCCAGGCAGCCTCCAGGATTATGCCGTGCTGCAGCAGTCTTCTCTGAGTAATCAGTTTGAAGCTGGGATGTACAAAGATAGTTGGCTTCTTGGTAAGTTTGCAGGCGTAAATTTGGTATTTGTAGCTATTGAAAAAATTTTATAATAGAGAGCATGAGAGGTACGGCCTGGCAATATAGTAAATTGGAGGCCCTGAGTTCAAACCCCACTACTTAAAAAAAAAAAACTAAACAAAATTATGTAACCATGTAGAATGAAATATGAGACTCTATATACCTGAATCTCAGTTCTCTCACTTTTTTTTGTGAGACCTCAAGTGATAAGCTCTGAGCCTTTTCTCTTTTTTCTGTCATTAATATTACTATTTTGTGGGCTGAGGATCAAATCCAGGGCCTTACACATGACAGGCAAAGGCTCTACCACTGAGTACACTACCAGCCCTTAAGCCCTAATTTAAAAAAAACCAAAAAAACATTAAAGCTGGGTATGGGGACTGGGAATATGGCCTAGTGGCAAGAGTGCTTGCCTCATATATATGAAGCCCTGGGTTTGATTCCCAAGCACCACATATATAGAAGACGGCCAGAAGTGGCACTGTGGCTCAAGTGGCAGAGTGCTAGCCTTGAGCAAAAAAAAGAAGCCAAGGACAGTGGTCAGGCCCTGAGTCCACGGCCCAGGAATGGCAAAAAAAAAAAAAAAAAAAAAGCTAGGTGTGGTAGTATATGTTTATAATCTCAGCGTTGGGCAACCTGAGGCAGGAGAATCTCAAATTTAGGTCAATCTGGCTACAGAACAAGTTTAAGGGGCTGGGAATATGGCCTAGAGGTAAAGTGCTCGCCTCATATACATGAAGCCCTGGGTTCGACTTCTCAGCACCACATATATAGAAAAAGCCGGAAGTGGTGCTGTGGCTCAAGTGGTAGAGTGCTAGCCTTGAGCAAAAAGAAACCAGGGACGGTACTCGGATCCCGAGTTCAAGCCCTAGGACTGGCAAAAAACAGAACAAGTTTAAGGTCTGGGTAATAATTACATGCTATGTCATTCAAAAAAATTTAAGGCATTTACTAAAACTTAACATTTGACCAAGATCTACCACTTCTGGGAATTTATCTTATAGCAACATGTTCATAAATGCACAAAACAAAATTATAAGAATTTGTAGTGGGAACAACCATATGGAAACAAAAGCAACTCTATAAAAACAGTACCCTTGGGCTGGGAATATGGCCTAGTGGCAAGAGTGCTTGCCTCCTATACATGAAGCCCTAGGTTTGATTCCTCAGCACCATATATATAGAAAAGGCCAGAGGTGGTGCTGTGACTCAAGTGGCAGAGTGCTAGCCTAGAAGCCAGAGAAAGTGCTCAGACCCTGAGTTGAAGCCTCAGGACTGGCAACAAAACAAAAACATTGCCCTTAATTCAGCCAAAATACCTATCAATACAGAACTGGTTAACTATAATACATCTGTACAGTTAAGCCATAACCTTTATCACCTGTAAAATGGTGAAAATAATACAGTAGTAATTGATTTTGTGAGAAGTAATGTATATATCAAAGTTCACTATAAAGTATTGTGCAAACATACAAATGATAGTTGCTATTGGTGATTGTGATTGTGTTATCTATATTAAAATGATAGAAGATAGTGCATTTACAATTTCTTTTCTTTTCTTTTTTTTTTTTTGCCAGTCCTGGGCCTTGGACTCAGGGCCTGAACACTGTCCTTGGCTTCTTTTTTTTGCTCACTCTGTCAGTTGAGCCACAACGCCACTTCTGGCTGTTTACTATATATGTGGTGCTGAGGAATCGAACCCAGGGCTTCATGTATGCGAGGCAAGCACTCTTGCCACTAGTCCATATTCCCAGCCCCATGCATTAACATTTCTCATTTAGGAAATCAGTTCATAAAGTTGCCTGAATTCCACTGGAAAGCCTGGCTCAGTGATCTGAGTAGGACAGGAATCTATTCAATATTAAGCTATGGGAACCTAGGTGATGGTATCTATATTTTAGTAATAGTAATAGGAATCCCTGAGCCTGACAGCTTAGGTTTTTTTATTTTGTACTGTCTTTAAGCATTTCTACTCAGGAGGTTGAGATCTAGGAACACGGTTCAAAGCAAGCCCAGGCAGGAAAGGCTGTGAGAGTTATCTTCAATTAGCCACCAGAAAACTGGAAATGGAGCTATGGCTCAAAATGATAGAGTGCCAGCCTTGAGCATAGAGCTCAGGGACAGTGCCTAGGCCCTAAGTTCAAGCCCCATGACAAACAAAAAACAAAAACAAAACAAAAAAAAATGAAGTAAGCATTTTTGTATGTGACCAACAGGACAAGGATTATCTTGTACACAAATGATGTAAGATTCACTAAGATCTGGGCATGGTGACATATGCCTATAGTCCTAGCCACTCAGACAAGAGGATTACTTGAACCCAGGAGAGACAAAAAAAAAAAATGGGAGGATGGAAAAAGAAATAAAGGGAGCCTTCAAATTCCATTTTAAAACAATTCACATGAAGAGGTGAAGGAAAAGCATATATTTTGTAAGAGTCTTCTCAAGCTGTTTCTTTTACAGTGGTGGGAGTTGTTTGCTTTCAGGCAGATTCCTTATGAATCTTTCTCTTTGAGACCCAAACTATAAAGTCAGACTAGTATTCTTAAGACTTGAGTACTAGCTGGAGTGCAGTGGTACATGCTTAGAGCCCCAAACTGTTTGGGGGCTGACTTGGGAGGGTCACATGCACCAGCAAATTTCACATCAGCTTGGGCAACATCCACCATGCAAAAAATAAAAACAAAAGTTAAATACTAATGTTAGCAGTATTTTAATAAAAGTGAAAATAGGCACTGAATATTTTAAAATTCATTTTTCCTTTTTTTTTTTTTTAAAAGAATTGTCTCAGCAAGGCAAAATTTACTTCTGCATAAGGGTGGGCCATCAGCCAAAAATCTGGCAAGCAAGGACACTGAACTGACAGTCTGCTTTAATATTTATCCCTAACACAGCAGGCCTTGCCCCTTTGCTCTGATTGGTTGAGCTCTGGTTCACAATCTGCTAGAGATTGGCTAGCTTGAGTAGGGTAAAACGTATTTACATAAAGTGATTTTGAAGATTAGCAGTTTGAAAGTAATCTCAAAATAGGCCCATACCCTCTGCTATTTCTTCAACTGTCTGTCTTGTGTCATAATTCCATCTTGAAAAGAAACCAATTTAAGACAAAACCTTACATTTTACAAATCATCTTTTCCTTAACTAGAGACAAACCAGCAGGCCAAAGCAGGAAATTTTAAGTAATACACTTTGATGAAAAGATAGTTTTTCTCACTAGCTTTTTTATTTTTGCTTTTTTGCCAGTCCTGGGGCTTGAATTCAGGGCCTGAGCTCTGTCCCTGAGCTTTTGCTCAAGGCTAGCACTCTACCAATGGAGCCACAGTGACACTTCCAGCCATTTCTGTTTATGTGGCACCGTGGAATGGAACCCAGGGCCTCATGCCTACTAAGCAAGCACTCTACCACTAAGCCACATTCCTATTCTTCATTTTTCTTTTTGAGATGGAGTCTTGTTCTTTTGTCCAGACTGCCTTCAGTTTGTGATCCTACTGCCTCAACTTCCCCAATTAGCAGGGATTATGGGCATATCATACTTTGCTTCTAGTACTTTAAAAGAAGTTTTAAATTTTATTAGTAAGTAGTTGTGCAAAGAAGTTGTAATTGCTTTGGTACTTTTTTTTTTGGTTGGGTGGTTGTGGGGCTTGAACTCTAGGCTGGGCATTGTCCCTGAGCTCTTCAGCTCAAGGCTAGTGCTGTACCCCTTTGAGTCACAGCACCACTTCTGGTTTTCTGGTGGTTAATTGGAGATAAAAGCCTCATGAACTTTCCTCCCCAGGCTGGCTTTGAACTGTGATCCTCAGATGTCAGCCTCCTGAGTAGCTAGGATTACAGATGTAAGCCATCAGCGCCTGGCTTTCTTTTTTGTTTTTCAGTACTGAGGTTTGAACTCAAGACCCCACACTTGCTAGACAGGTACTTTATTATTGCTTGAGCCATGCCTAAGCTGCAATTAGGTATTCCTTTTAATAAGGCCTTCAAGGTCATGTGAGAGGGAATAATTTTCTTTTCCTTCACTACTTGAGATCCCCAGATTTAGGTGGAATTAGAGCTTTAGTAGTTTATTTTTGTTTGTTTTGTAATGTTTGGGAACCAATCTAACGTTATGGACATGCTAAATAAGCACTTTACTACAAAGCTATACCTTGAACCCTTTAAAATATCTTTTTTCATTGTTTACAGGACAGAGTTGAAAATAAGGGGTATAGAAGTAGATTCATGGTACAACTTAGTTTGTAGGAGGACACTAGGTTAAACCCCCAGTAGCCTCCCCACAAAAAATCAACTGCAGGCATGGCTCAAACGGTAGAATGCCAGCCATGAGTAAGCAAGCTGAGCAAGAGCAGGAGGCCTTGAGTTCAAGCCTCAGTACCAGCACATTAAAGAAAAGAGGAAAGAGGCCAAGTGCTGGTGGCTTGCACCTGTAATCCTACCTACTGAGGAGCCTGAAATCTGAGGATCTTGTTTCAAAGCCAGCCTGAGCAGGAAAGATCATCCAAATAACCACCAGAAAACCACAAGTGGCACTGTGGCTCAAGTGGCAGAGCACTAACCTTGAGCTGAAGAGCTCAGGAACAGCACCCAGGCCCAGAGTTCAAGTCCTGCAATCAACCAAAAAAAAAAAAAAAAAGGAAAGAAAATATAAAACCAGTAAAAATTTGAACTCAGGGCTTGGGCACTGTCTTTGAGCTTCTTTTGCTCAAGGCTAGTACTCTACCACTAGAGCCACAGTTTTTTTTTTGTTTTTTGTTTTGTTTATGTGGTACTGAGGAATTGAACCCAAGGCTTCATGCATGCTATGCAAGCACTCTACCATAAACTACATCTCCAGGCCCTGACAGCTTTTTGTACTTTTCTGATTTCCTTCTCTACAGAAAAGGAGAGGCAGCTATTGCAAAAGTTGACAGACGGGGCTGGGAATATGGCCTAGTTCTTGTCTTGCATATATTAAGTCCTGGGTTCAATTCCTCAGCACCACATACATAGAAAAAAGCCAGAAGTGGCACTGTGGCTTAAGTGGTAGAGTCCTAGCCTTGAGCAAAAAGAAGCCAGGGACAGTGCTCAGACCCTGAATTCAAGCCCCAGGACAGGCCAAAAAAAAAAAAAAAAAGTTGACATGTTTATTAAGCCATATCAGGCCACCAATAAGAAAGGTAGCAAAGTATAGTCATGGAAGTTGGAAAAAATGGAAATTGACACCTTTGGTTTTAGACTCCTTAGAAAATTTCTCTGTGCTCTAAATAGGAAATATAATGTTTCACAAATTTTTACACTCAAAAGAATTATCTGTGCTGGGGCTATAACTATTTGATCCCTAGTACTACAAAAAAAAAATCATCTGAGAGATTTATTTTTAAATGTTACTGAGCCGTACTTCAAACCTCAGGAATGAGAATTTTCAAGGAAAGAATGTAGACATCCATTATTAATAAATGCCTTAAATGATTTGAAATCACTAGTCTCTAGAGGATGGGTATACTATAGGATAATTAGAGGAACATTTTCAGAATTAGGAGGAATGACAAGCTGTTAGATGTTTAATGAGAGATACATTAGATAGCTGATAGTATAATGCCATCAGATTTGTTTAATATATCTAGAATTCTCAAATGTTGAACTAGCTCTGATCCCCCTTTGTTTCTGTAGCATATTGTCACCTAGTGTTATCCCTTCCTGTCCTCATTCTGGTCTATCCCTTCAGGGTGCATTACCTAAATTCCTCTCCTCTAAAAATACCTCCTTCTTCAGGCAATTCAGCCTGAGTTCTTATTTCTTCAGCTCCTGGCCTAGTCCTTTTAAGCAGCTTTGGGTAACATCTGTCAGAATGTCTTATGGATGACTGATCACATAAGCAGCAATTTTAATCTGTTTAGCAATTCTGATCTTCATCCCCTCCTAAGTGTCTGTTTTCTAGTGGTGCTTGAATTATAAGCAGTTAATGACTATGGAACATTTTACAAAAGGTCTTCATTAACTTGTTTGTTCCATATAATCTCTCCCTCCTAAGGTTCAAACTTAGTGAAATTTAACAAACATCACTTAGCACAACTGTGTATAGACATTTATTCTAGATGGTCTTTATTTCCTTTTACATCATTAGCCATTGTTTTAATGATTCTGACATTGACTCACATATCAAAGGAGGGCTCACATATTCTGATCTTCTCATTTGTAAAATGCATTCAGTGTATTACTTTCAAGTTGGGTTTGGATAGAACAGCATCAAGGATGATATTAATAATAACAAATCATATATATTGTATATACTGTGTTACTGATGTTAAAATAAAATACAGCTACATTTTATTTTATTTTATTTTTTAAAGATAGTTTTTGGGCTGGGGATATAGCCTAGTGGCAAGAGTGCCTGCCTCGGATACACGAGGCCCTAGGTTCGATTCCCCAGCACCACATATACAGAAAATGGCCAGAAGTGGCGCTGTGGCTCAAGTGGCAGAGTGCTAGCCTTGAGCAAAAAGAAGCCAGGGACAGTGCTCAGGCCCTGAGTTGACGGCCCAGGACTGGCCAAAAACAAAACAAAACAACAACAACAAAAAAAAAAACAAAAAATTGTTTTAAATAAGATAAAAACTTTGTTAAAGCAACATAAAAGAAGTTAATTTATACTAATTCAAAAGGCAAAAAAAAAAAAAAAGCCACTTTGAAGGGTTTGAGGCCCCTTCTGAGAAACTGTTGACTACAAATACCCTTTCTCAGAAAAATGTACACACATGAAAATGCTTACATGTATTTCCAGGAGCTTCATGGAAATTGAGAAGCATTTATTACTTATCTCTCAGAGCAAAATGGGCTGATGATGAGGAATAAAGCATTTAAGGACATAAGAGCATGAAGAGAGAGGTTTAAGTAACAGAGAGCTAAAGGGGCATAGAAATACCAAGTACTCCACTTTTCCAGAGGACTGCATGTGGACAGGGTTAGGGCCAGATCAGAGTTATGAATGCAAAGCTAGAGCCCGATCTATACCAAGTGTGCCAGAAACCCAGCCTACTCAAGGATTTGGAGGAGGAAAGATAGCTCTGCTGGTATAATGTGCAATAGTTTTGCAGTAAGACAGGCAGGGAAACAAGCTAGGTCCTTGGCAGTAACTCGGGCTTCTAAGTCTAGGCTAAAACTAACAGCAGACATGAATAGGAAACAGTACGGAGACATTTTGAAAAAAGATATAGGGGTGCTAGTGTTTTAAATCTGGATAACTGAGAAGTCTAGTACAGTTTCATTTAACTACAAAAAAGTATATTTCTGTATATATTTGTAATATGTATCTATCTCTCTATATTCATATTTTCCCCCAGATGAGGTTTGTTAATCTTTTTTGTACTTCCTTTGCCAGTGTTGAAGTTTGAACTCAGGGCCTTGTGCTTGCTTGGCTTGTTTGCTTGGCTGGAGCTCTATTCCTTGAGCTATGCCTCCAGGCCTGGCTTTTGTGTGTTTTTATTTTTGTTTTTTGGATGCTGGTCCTGGTGCTTGAACTCAGGATCTGGGCACTGTGGTCAAGACTAATAACATTCTACCACTTGAGCAACAGCTCTACTTCTGGCTTTTGGGGTGTTTAACGTGGTAAGAGTATCATGGACTGCCCAGGCTGGCTTCAAACTGCAATCCTCAGATCTCAACATTCTGAGTATCTATGGCCAACAGTGCTAAGCTCCAGCTATTTGCTTTAAATGAGACTGACAAGGGCTGAACCACAAATATAAGAATTCGGTCCAAAATCCAATATATCCAGTACATCAAGTTAACTTAGTACCTCCCATAACTAGAAAAAGAAGCCAACCTACTTCCCATAGAAACCAGTCTCTAGTAACCAATGCAGGCAGCATAAAAGAACTACTGCAACAATTGGCCCAATCAGATAGAATTCAGTTAGTACCCTAATTCTTGTCCCACTTCCAACCAGATTATGCCAGGTTAGAATTCAGTTAGTACCCTAATTCTTGTCCCACTTCCAACCAGATTATGCCAGGTGTGGTTAAGTTACCTTGTGTACAGATTTCTCAGACCAACATCTCCAATCTGGAGATATCTGAAGCCTTCCTCTTTTTCCAAAATAAATTTTTCTTGTCCTTCTGTCTGTCTCTGAGTCTCTGGCCAAATTCAAGTGATGACAGCTGATCTGATTATTTTGCTTTGAACAGCCTTTGCTTATTCTTATTTGGGTAGTCATTATTTCTAGATTAACAATAACTATCAGCTGGGCATTGGTGGCTTTACACCTATAATCCGAGCTACTCAGGAGGCTGAGATCTTAGCACCACAGTTCAAAGCTAGCTGTGGTAAGAAAAGCTGTGAGACTCTTATCTCCAACTAACCACCAAAAAGCAAGAAATGAAGGTGTGTCTCAAGTGACAGAGTGCCAGCGTTGGGCAAAAAAAAACTAAGAGCTGGCAAGGGAGAGCTCAATACTCTGAGTTCAAGCCATAATACCTTCCTCCCAATACAAACACACACGTGTGCGCACACACGTTCACACACACACACACACACTCCTAAAAAACTGTTAGAACTAATGAAATACCAGGATACAAAATTAACATACATACAAAAATCAGTTGCTTGGCTGGATATGTGGCTTAGTGGTAGAGTGCTTGCCTAGCGAGCACGAAGTCCTGGGTTTGATTCCTCCGGTACCACATACACAGAAAAAGCAGAAAGTGGCGCTGTGGCTCAAGTGGTAGAGTGCTAGTAGCCTTGAGTAAAAGAATCTCAGGGACTGGACTGGGAATATGGCCTAGCATGTGATACAATGTTACTTCTGGAAGGCATAAGATCCTGGAGTTTCAATTGCTAAGCCCCCTGATGGCTTTAAAGAGAACCCAAGCAAGACCAACAGAACTTCCCATTGAACCAAGACTATCCAAAACAGCATGAATGATAATAAATTAATTTCAATCACTAAGTTTCGGTATACTGTCTGATATGCATCAATATCATATACCAATGAAACAGCTCACCTTTTACAACTTTCAATCTGATGACAACAGCAACATTAGAAGTAATTCCACAAGGGGCTGGGAATATGGCCAAGTGGTAAAGTGCTTGCCTCGTATACATGAAGCCCTGGGTTCGATTCCCCAGCACCACATATATAGAAAAGGCCAGAAGTGGCACTGTGGCTCAAGTGGCACAGTGCTAGCTTTGAGCACTTGAAGCCAGGGACAGTGCTCAGGCCCAGAGTTCAAGCCCCAGGACTGGCAAAAAAATGACAACCAAAAAACATTTCAGGGACAGTGCTCAGGCCCTGAGTTCAAGCCCCAGGACTGATAAAAAAAAATCAGTTCCTGAAATAAAATTCATGAGATTCCATCTTACTTAATGGTTGGGCATGGTGTGGTGTTACATGCTATTTCAGCTACTGAGGAAGCACATGGCTGATCATGGTGACTTGTTCCTTTCATCTCTATTGGCACAGAGACGTAAAAGCAGGACTGCCACCCAGACTGGCCTGAGCATAAAGCAAGACCCTCCCTGGAATAAAACCAATGCAAAAGGGGATGGAGGCATGGCTCAAGTAGTAGGAGGTGTGCCTAATAAGGCCTAGAGTTCAATCCCCAGTACCACCAAGAAAATACAAAAATATTATCATTTTATGCACTCACAGTAAACTATCTGAAAAAGAAAACAAACTAGCTGCTGGTGGCTCATGACTGTAATCCTACTGCAAGCTACTCAGGAGGTTGAGTGAGATCTGAGGATTGCAGTTCGAAGCCAGTCTGAGCAGAAAATTCCCTGAGGCTCTCATCTCCAATTAACCACCAAAAGGTGGAAGTGGAGATATGGTTCAAATAGTGTTTATCCCTCAGTGAAAAACCTAAGAGACAGTGCTAAGGCAGTGTGTTAAAAGTCCCAGTGCCAGCATGCACATGCATGTGTACACGTGCACACACACATATACACACACATACACAAAGAAATCAAGAAACATTATTACAGGTACACAAAAAGATCACATAGGAATAAGCAAGGAGGTAAATTCTTTCAATACTAAAACCATAAAACAATTATGAAAGGAATTAGGGCACAATAAATAGATACGCTGTTTTCACAGAGGAATTAATATTGTTAAAATGTTCCTACTACCTAAAGTACAGATTTAGCACAATTCCTATCAAATGTCAATGACATTCATCACAAAAGTATAAGGAATAAACATCCTCGAATTTGTATGAAATCACAAAATACTCCTGAAAAGCCAAAAAGAACAAACATGGAGATATCACAATATCTGACTTTAAAATACACACAGATGCCGGGCACTGGTGACTTGCATCTATAATCCTAGCTACTCAAGAGGCTGAGATCTGAGGACTGTTCAAAGCCATCCAGGTGAGAAAAGTCTGTGAGACTCTTACCTCCAATTAACCATAAAAAGCCAGAAGTAGAGCTGTGGTTCTAAGTGCTAGAGTGCTGGCCTTGAGAAGAAAAGGTCAGGGACAGCGCCAAGGCCTGGAGTTCAAATCCCAGGACTGGCACAAAACTTGAAAATAAAATACACAAAGCTACAGTACCAAATGCAGCATCAAACTGATTTTAAGGTTTTGCATTTATGCTTGGGTCAGCCTACAACACAGTCCTCCTATTTGTTACCTTCATACACGCGCCATTATACCCATTTTGTGTGTGTGTGTGTGTGTGTGTGTGTGTGTGTGTGTGTGTGTGCTGGTACTAGGGCTTGAACTCAGGGCCACAAGCTTTCATCTGGCTAATGTTTAGCCAGCTTTTTATTGGTTTAGCAATGTCTCACCTAGGCTGACCTTGATCTTTGATCCTCCTTATCTGTTTCCCAAATAGGATTACAGGCATGAGGCACTGTGCCCAGTTTATAGCAACTGATTTTTTTTTTTTTTTTGGCCAGTCCTGGGCCTTGGACTCAGGGCCTGAGCACTGTCCCTGGCTTCTTCCCGCTCAAGGCTAGCACTCTGCCACTTGAGCCACAGCGCCGCTTCTGGCCGTTTTTCTGTATATGTGGTGCTGGGGAATCGAACCTAGGGCCTCGTGTATCCGAGGCAGGCACTCTTGCCACTAGGCCATATCCCCAGCCCGCAACTGATTTTTTGACAAAGATTGCAAAAATACACAATGGGTAAGGGCAATCTCTTCAACAATAATTTTGGGGAAAACTAGATATCCATTGCAAATGAATTAACTAAGAAGCTTGTATCTCATATTAAAAAAATCAATTCAAAGGGGATTAAAGACAAATGTTTAAGATATGAAACTACTACAAGAAAACATAGAAAAACTCCATGACATTGTTCTGAGCAATCATATTTTTGGCTATAGCATTAAAAAGATGGGGCTACTTTTCCCTTGTAGCTCTTCAGGAAGATGAGATCCAAAAATCACAGGCAGAAAACTCCATGAGACTTTTATTTCAAATTAACCAGCAAAAAGCTGGAAATAGATGTGTGGCTCAAGTGGTAAAGCTCAACTCTTTTTTTTTTTGGCCAGTCCTGGGCCTTGGACTCAGGGCCTGAGCACTGTCCCTGGCTTCTTCCCGCTCAAGGCTAGCACTCTGCCACCTGAGCCACAGCGCCCCTTCTGGCCGTTTTCCACATATGCAGTGCTGGGGAATCGAACCGAGAGCTTCATGTGTAGGAGGCAAGCACTCTTGCCACTAGGCCATATTCCCAGCCCCAGAGCTCAACTCTTGAGTGAAAAAAGCAAAGAGAGAGCATGAGGCCCTGAGTTCCTGTACCAGTTCTAGAAGGAAAAAATGCAGCCACATTTTTTGGTTAGGGAGAGGCTTGAATTCAGAGCCTAGGTACTGTCCCTGAGCTTTTCTGTTCAAGGGTAGTACTCTACCACTTTGAGCCACAGTGCCACTTCCCGTTTTCTGGTGGTTCATTGGAGATAGAGTCTCCTGGACTTTCTGGGCTGGCTTGGAACCATGATCCTCAGATCTTAGCCTTCTGAGTAGCTAGAATTACAGGCACAAGCAACCAGCGTCTGGCCCAAATTTTGCTTTTTGATGTTTGTTCTGCTCTTTTGAGCTACTTTCTGTCTATAAAAACAGATTACTGCTCAGCTTGTCAAAACACTCAAGGGAGGCTGAGAGACAGAGTAAGAGTAGATTTTAGTCAAGCCCAAGCAGAAAAGTCCAAGACTCTGCCTCCAATTAATCTGCAAAAAGCAGGTCTACAGGTATGGATCAAGTGATAGAATGCCAGTCATGAGCAAGAAAGCTGAGCCAGAGTTTGAGGTTCTGAGTACAAACAGTCCTCCCACCAAATTATTGTGATGTGTTTCCTTTCTTTTGTGCTGATACTGGGGCTTGAATCCAGGGCCGGGGCTCTGTCTCTGACCTTTTTGCTCAATGCTAGTATTTTATCACTTAAGCCATAGTTCCACTTCAGGCTTTTTTTTTTTTTTGGTAGTTTAGTGGAAGTAAGAGTCTCACATGTTTTCCTGCCCGGGCTGGCTTTGAATACTTATCCTCTGACTTCAGCCAACTTATTAGCTAGGATTACAGACATGATGTCTTCTAACACAATTAAACACTTTAAGGTTTTGAAACAACATAGAAATGAATCTTTTTTTTTTTTTTGCGCCAGTCCTGGGCCTTGGACTCAGGGCCTGAGCACTGTCCCTGGCTTCTTCCCGCTCAAGGCTAGCACTCTGCCACTTGAGCCACAGCACCGCTTCTGGCCGTTTTCCATATATGTGGTGCTGGGGAATCGAACCTAGGGCCTCGTGTATCTGAGGCAGGCACTCTTGCCACTAGGCCATATCCCCAGCCCAGAAATGAATCTTAAGATTGAAAAAAAAGACTGTTTTGAATGGTTACACGAATCTGACTTATTCACTCAAGAAGAGAATCTTTCTGGTACTGGGGTTTGAAACTCATTGATTTGAGCTTGCTAGACAGATGCTTTACTACACCCATAGCTCATTTTTGCACCACTTATTTATTTATTTATTTATTTTGGCCAGTCCTGGGCCTTGGACTCAGGGCCTGAGCACTGTCCCTGGCTTCTTCCCGCTCAAGGCTAGCACTCTGCCACTTGAGCCACAGCGCCGCTTCTGGCCGTTTTCTGCATATGTGGTGCTGGGGAATCGAACCTAGGGCCTCGTGTATCCGAGGCAGGCACTCTTGCCACTAGGCTATATCCCCAGCCCCTGCACCACTTATTTTTAAGGTAATGTCTTGCTTTATGTCTGAGCTGACCTGGATTATAACTCTCCTATTTGTAGTTCCCCAGATGGCTTCACAGGCACATATTACTGAGCCCAGCCATTGGTAGAGATAATCCTTTGCTTTTTTTTTTTTTTTTTTTTTTTTTTTTTTTAAGAGAAGAGAGGCGGGGCTGGGAATATGGCCTAGTGGCAAGAGTGCTTGCCTCATATACATGAAGCCCTCGGTTTGATTCCCCAGCACCACATATATAGAAAATGGCCAGAAGTGGCGCTGTGGCTCAAGTGGCAGAGTGCTAGCCTTGAGCAAAAAGAAGTCAGGGACAGTGCTCAGGCGCTGAGTCCAAGGCCCAGGAATGGCCAAAAAAAAAGAGAAGAGAGGCAAGGTTGGCCTTGAACTATAATTTTCCAATCTCCACCTGCCATGTAGTTAGAATTATAGGTTTGATCCACCACACTTCAAGATTCCTACAAGAACTACCAAATATGAATATTCTAATGATTTGTGACTTACTATACAACTGGTAGTACTAAAAGAATGATGTCATTTCAGCTACTGAGCCCACAAAGGTACTATCCACTGGGGAAAAAGTTGTCTTCCGGGCAGCAGTGTTCGATGGTTCCCATAGGTCTACTACTCTAAGCAGTTTTCAACCCATTACCTTATAAAATTATTTTTCTTTCTAGCTTTGCTCTTTGCAAACTTCCTTCCTGGGTTCTCTAAGCAATACAAAAAGAAATTTGGTAGAAGCATTAAGAAGATACCCACAATTGAACACTCCTTTTATTCCCTGTCCTTCACCACTAGTTTATATGTTATTAAATCACCCTATGCATAATCTTCTCTTTGCTGCAGCTTTATTCCCACAGATACCACCACAATGCAGGCCTTGTTCCTGATCTGGAAGACAGTCACTTGGCTGGTTAACTTCAAGTTTATGCTGTAAACCTTGGGCAAACCACTGAAGACTAATATAATATAGTAAAGCACTGTCATCTTCTTATGCTCCACATTTTTTTCCCCCTGCAAACTCTTCAGTTTGACCTTCAATTATCCCCATGCAGTGTCAGCAGACAGAATAGGTGATGTGATTTTGCCTGATGGCATTTTCAGGAAATAGCTTCGTCACAAAAACTGGCAAACACTGATCCTGTACCAAGGTCTGGTGTTTAATGCATGTATATGGCTAGAAAAATAGTTTAGTAGTTCAATTAAGATTTGGGGGGCTGGGGATATGGCCTAGTGGCAAGAGAGCTTGCCTCCCATACATGAAGCCCTAGGTTCGATTCCCCAGCACCACGTATACAGAAAATGGCCAGAAGGGCGCTGTGGCTCAAGTGGCAGAGTGCTAGCCTTGAGCAAAAAGAAGCCAGGGACAGTGCTCAGGCCCTGAGTCCAAGGCCCACGACTGGCAAAAAAAAAAAAAAAAAAAAAAGAAAAAAGAAAAAAAGATTTTGGAAACAACTTCAGTTAAAAAAGACAGTTTAATTGAGAGTGATGGTATATGCCTGTAGTACCAGCACTGGGGAGGTGAAGGTGATCTAAAAACAATCTAGACAGCCTTGATCACTTTACAGTGGATAGATTTGACTTTCAATTCTTTGGATTATCTACTGTCTAGATTTCTCACTGTGAGTAAAACATGTTATAATTTCCAAAATGACTGTCTATGCTAAAGATGGATCCTCCCTGATGATATCAAGTGTCTGAGGACTAAGGGACACACAATAGACTTTGAGCTTACCATTTTAATTAAGCCAGGCCTTTCGATTCTTGAGCATTCTACACTCTCACTTATATTGTGACTTTCTTTCAAGCTCTCCAAACAGCTTGCCACTCTCCTGATAATCTGAATACCGAAGCTCATCTGAGCTGCTTACTATCTTCTTCTAATTGTGTCCCAAGGGACACAATTACTATGTACACTTTCAGATACTTACAAACCCTTTTATGTGGTCCTCACATCTATTTGCTAAGTTTACCAATGTCACTTTTTTTTTTTTCTTTTTGCCAGTCCTGGGCCTTGGACTCAGAGCTTGAACACTGTCCCTGGCTTCTTTTTGCTCAAGGCTAGCACTCTGCCACTTGAGCCACAGCACCACTCCTGGCCATTTTCTGTATATGAAGTGCTGAGGAATCGAACCCAGGGCTTCATGTATAGGAGGCAAGCACTCTTGCCACTAGGCCATATTCCCAGCCCCCAAATTTCACTTTTTGTTTATTTGGTTTAACTGAGCTGTACTAGTTCATTTAGTAAGGAAATGATAACATGACAAATCTGTGAATAAAGCATCAAGTAGTGCTCATAAAAACAAAATAGAAACATCTAAAAACAAAAAGTTACCTTTTCTAAAATAAAAATTAGGGGAAAATATGCATAATGTCAGGGGTGGTGGTGCTTACTTATTACTTACAGCACTTGGTAGTATAAGGTAGAAGGACTGAGTTTGAGGCCAGTGTGTATCTCTTTCTCTCTTTCTCTCTCTCTCTCCCTTTCTCTCTCCCTCTCCTTTTCTCCATCCATCCTCAAACTTCATCTATACACCTATTTTTAATTGATTTCTTACCCCTTTACTTAGCTGGTAAGTGCCATTTAATTAAGATCTTTCTTCAAGACAGTAAGTAACAAAACTATTTGATTTTAAGTAGCAATCTCAATTTAGCAACATTCTCTACATATCAAGTTCACAAATAGAAACTCATAACAAATAACACATTAAACTTCCTAAAGTGTTAGAGAACATGCATAGACTTGTAGCATACAAAATGTTTGAGACAATTATCTGAAAAACAATTATTTTGCCCATTGTTGTAATAATGGCAATACATAATCACCAGCATCCAAAGAAGACTTAGTAACTAAGTAAGCACAAATTACACAGATAAACTAGATAGGCAAGTAGGTTCCTTAGATCCTTTGTGTACTTTGTTACTTTTTTTCCCTACTCTATTACTAGGGTTTGAAAAAGGGCCTTGTACATGCCAGGCAAACATTACCACAAAGCTCCACCTCTAGTACCTGAAATGTTAGATTTAAATTAAAAAGTTATAGGCTCATGCCTGTAATTCTAGCTACTCAGGAGGCTGAGATCTGAGGATCACAGTTCAAAGCCAGCCTGGACAGAGAAATCCACGAGACTATTATAGGAATAAATGGCCAAGCAAATCAGCACTGAATGTTAAAACTTCTGGGAAAAAACCTTTGGCAAGGCTGGGGGCCAGTGGCTCATGCCTGTAATACTAGCTACTCAGGAGGCGGAGATCTGGGAAATGAGGTTAAAAGCCAGCCTGGGCAGCAAAGTCTGTGAGACTGTTATCTCCAATTAACGAGCAGAAAACCAGTAGTAGTGCTATGGCACAACATGGTAGAGCACTAGCCTTGAGCGAAAAAGCTCAGACAGCACCCAGACCCTAAGTTCAAGTGCCATAACTACCACCAGAACCACCACCACCACCAGCTTTCTATTTAAATAGGCAGATTACAAAAAAAAAAAAAAATCAGCCCAGCACTGTGGCTCACAGCCACTCAGGAGGCTGAGGTATGAGGGTTGTTTGAAGCCAGCCCAGGTGAGAAAGTCCATGAAACTCTTTAATTAGCCACCCCAAAAAAGCTGGAAGTTGAGCTGTGTCTCAAGCGGAGTGCTAGCCTTCTGCAACAAAGCTCAGGGACAGCTTTCAGGCCCTGAGTTCAAGCTTAGCATGTGTGCACACACACGCGCACGCGCGCACATACACACACACACAATCACTTCAGACAGAATATGTTTGTAATACCAGCACTTATGTGGCTGAGGTAGGAACATGTCCAGTTTGAAGCCTCTCCCCACTAAAAAGAGAAACAAAACAAAACAAAACAAGCTAAGTGGTAGAACATTTGCTTAACAACTATGAAACTCTGGGGTACATTCCCCAGAGCCACAAAAGAAAAGAACAAGCGCTGAGGTATGGCTGAAGTTGGTAGAGTACCTGCCTAACATTCACAAGGCCCTGAGTTCCAACTTCAGTACTGCCAAAACCAAACTCACTAAAACACAAAAGCTACAGTAGTCTTCCCTTATTCAAGATTTGACTTTCTACAGTTTGAGTTATTTGACTTTCTACAGTTTGAGTTATTTGTGGTCAACCAGAGTTTGAAAATAAACAAAGTTCCAGTTGTGAATGTACCTCAGTAGTAGAGTGCTTGCCTAGCATGCAGAAAGCCCTGGGTATGATGAACGAAAAGGGGAAAAACAAAATTTCAGAAGTAATTCATGGTTTTTTCTCTTCTGTATTTTTTTTTTCCTGCAGGTCTTGGGACTTGAAATTAGGGCCTGGGCAGTATCCTTGAGCCTCTTTGTCTTCAAGGCTAGCACTCTACCATGCAAGCCACAGCACTACTTCTGTTTTTCTCTGAGTAGTTTACTGGATATAAGACTCTCAGGACTTTCCTGCCCAAGCTAGCTTTGAACTTCAACCTTCAGATCTGCTTCCTGGATACCTAGGATTGCAAGTGTGAGCCACTGACACCCAGCTCATGGGTTTTGTTTTGTGCACACACACGTGTATGTCTACATGTGGGCATGCACACCCATGAGCTTGCTGAGGATTAAAACCAGGGCTTCATGCATGTTAAACATAGGCTCTGTCACACAGCTACAACAGTAGCCAACAATTCATTAGGATTTCTGTTTGTTTTCTTGTAGTACTGTGGTTTGAACAGCCACACACAGTCCTTTGCTTTCAGTGTGTTTTTTTCAGATGTCTTTTGTTTTTTGTGCAGGCAGTCAGACCTCAACCCTCCATCAACATGCCCAAGAAGCTGCAATTATACGTATGGTGGCTGTGCCTGATCCGTTTTATGTTGCACAACATGTAGAATAGCATTATGAAATTAAATGTAATCCTGCCTCATCCTGCCCAGGAGATAAATCCACCCTTTCTCTAGTATATCCATGCTGTATAACTTCCAATCTATAGACACTAAGTAATTATGACTCTCTTATGAGATTGACTGTCTCAGTATTGGATTGCTTGCGTTGCACTAATGATGACTCTAAAGTGCACCAGTAGTGGTGCTAGAAATTTTACATGTGAAAGAAAAGCCATAAAATGGCTCCTTTGGGTGACAATGTGAAAGTCCTCATCTTAATAATGAAAGCACAGAGGCTCTGGTACTGCTATCTATTGTTTTGGGCATACACTAGGGATCTTGGAATACATTCTTCCCAGATAAAGAGGAAACACTATAAATATAAAGCCCAAAGACAAAAAGAATAGAGGAGGAAACAACAAGTGAAAGATGTCAGCAAAATTAGAAGTCAACAAAAACGTCAAAGTATGAAGTGTCAAAAATTAGAAGGGGCTAGGAATGTGGCTTAGTGGTAGAGTGCTTACCTACCATGCATGAAGCTCTGGGTTTGATTCCTTAGCACCACAGAAACAGAAACAACCAGAAGTGGTGCTGTGGCTCAAGTGGTAGAGTGCTAGCCTTGAGCAAAAAGAAGCCAGGGACAGTGTTCAGGCCCTAAGTTCATGCCTCAGGACTGGCAAAAAAACAAACAAAAAAAATTACAAGTAAGCTTGGTGCCTGAGGCTCATGCCTATAATCCTATCCATTGGAGAGGCTGAGAACTGAAAATCTGTGAATCCTTCCAATCACCAAAAAAAGCCAAAAGGAGAGCTGTAGTTCAAGTGGTAGGTGCTAGCCTTGAGCAGAAAAGCACAAGGACACAACAAGCCCTGAGCTCAAGCTCTAGGACCAGCTCATCAGCCACACTCATACCATTCCCCCACCCCAGACATAAACAGCCAGGCTAAGGAGAAAGTTTTCAATGTTAATATTTATTTCTGCTTCTTCTTTTTTCATTTTACTTGTCTATTTTAATATCCATTAAAACAATATTCTCTAGAAATTAACTTGTAGTTTTTCATAGCACTTATAATATGGGGAACCCATAAGTATTCACACAAACAGGGAATGTTTATGAATTAGGCTACAATATTAATTTTCACAGAAGTACAAGAACTTGTAAGTATCTTTCATTGTTCCTCATGGAGGGCTACCTTCACAAATTGCTTCTTCTTATAACACGATTAAAACTGTAAGTGGAGGGCTGGGAATGTGGCTTGGTGGGTGAGTGCTTGCCTAGCATGCATGAAGCCCTGGGTTCAATTCCTCAGCACCACATAAACAGAAAATGTCAGAAGTGGCACTGTGGCCCAAGTGGTAGAGTGCTAGCCTTGAGCAAAAGAAGCTCAGGGTCAGTGCCCAGGCCCTGAGTTCAAGGCTCAGGACTGACAAAAAAAAAACATGGCAAAGGAAGGATCAAAAAATCGACAAGGGGGCTGGGGATATGGCCTAGTGGCAAGAGTGCTTGCCTCATATACAGCGCCAGAAGTGGTGCTGTGGCTCAAGTGGCAGAGTGCTAGCCTTGAGCAAAAAGAAGCCAGGGACGGTGCTCAGGCCCTGAGTTGAAGGCCCAGGACTGGCCAAAAAAAAAAAAAATCGACAAGGACAAAGACACAGAGATAACAGCTGCCAAGTTCTAGAAAATGAAAAACAAAATGGAAGAAATGACAGACTGAGATGAGCAGAACTGATATCCAGCCAGGAATGAAATCATAAACAAAGCAAGTTCACACAACCAAAGAACTCAGAAAGGCTAACAAATTAGAGATACCATAATCATGGGATGGTAGATGGGGTGAAAACAGGTCTACAAGTCCATAGAAGTAGATGGACTCTCATCTAGCTCCATACACTGTCCCTGGTCTCAAGTGATCTGAATGACCCTTCCTCTATGCTGTTAGGTTACTGGGCAATAACTTTGTAAGCACAAAACCACTAAGATGATTGATTTTTGTCATCAAAGTCACAACAGGACACTCCTCATTTGGCCTGAAACACACTAACAGCAACTAGACTATCTGGTTACCTCATTCATACATGAAAATAATACACCAAAATCAAAAGCTCAGGGTGCTGGTGGCTCACCCCTGTAATCCTAGCTACTCAAGAGGCTAAGCTCTGAGGATTTCAGTTCAAAGCCAGTCCAGGCAGGAAAGTCCATGAGACTCTTATCTCCAATTAACTACCAAATAGTTGAAAAGGGAGCTGTGGCTTAAAGTGGTAGAGCACTAGTCTTGAGCACAAAAGGTCATAGACAATGGCCATACCCTGAGCTCAGCTCAAGCCCCAGGACTGTTCTCCCCCTGCCCCCTCCCCCACCCCAAAAGGAGCTTCCCCTCCTTCCCTCCTCCCCCCAAAAGGAGCTCCAGTAGATGAGTGAGGCTAGTAGACTGCTGGTTTGGCAGTGGAGTCATGGGAACCAAGTAGAGATTTTACTTTCTCTCTTTTTTTTTTTTTTTGCCAGTCCAGGGCCTTGGCCTCAGGGCCTGAGCACTGTCCCTGGCTTCTTTTTGCTCAAGGCTAGCACTCTGCCACTTGAGCCACAGCGCCACTTCTGGCTATTTTCTATATATGTGGTGCTGGGGAATTGAGCCCAGGGCTTCATGTATATGGGACAAGCACTCTTACCACTAGGCCATATTCCCAGCCCCTTGTTTTTGTTTTGAGATAAACCCAGTGTCAGTGTACATGAAGAGAGAACTTCTCTAAAGAAGCTTTCTATTTCTGCTAGGAATAAGCTTAAACCTGTCTTTCAGATTTCTGGAAGTGGGCTGGGATGTAGCTCAGTGGCAAAGCACTTGCCTAGCAAGTGGAACGTCCCAGGTTCGATCCCCAGTACCAACAAAAAAACAAAACAGATTTCTGGAAGTAGCAAGAAAGTCAGAGAACAATTTGTACCTTACCTGTCTCTGTATAGCTTTTTGTTAACTGGACATCTCACTCTCAAACACAAACTATGTGATATTCCCACATGTTAAGCCTTCTTATTGTGCCATCTAAACTGCAGCTACTTAGTTCTCTAGTCTTGAACTCTCAAGAGGATTCTAAAGGGGCTGGGAATATGGCCTAATGGTAGAGTGCTCGCCTCGTATACATGAAGCTCTGGGTTCGATTCCTCAGCACCACATATACAGATAAAAGCCAGAAGTGGCGCTGTGGCTCAAGTGGTAGAGTGCTAGTCTTGAGCAAAAAGAAGCCAGGGACAGTGCTCAGGCCCTGAGTCTATGCCCCAGGACTGGCAACAAAAACAAAACAAATAAACAAGAGGTTTCTAAGGTACGATTCATTTACTTGCATCTTCTCTGCAGGTAGAAGGGTTATTTGCACTGCCAAATCAGATACTGCCTCTGTTCTAGCTTTGCTTCTTCCTAAAATGTCAAAAAATCTCTACAGCTCCCATTTTCTATCTCTGTTTATACCCCCTAAATTCTTTCAATATAATTCTTACAGGGTTTTATAAGAAAAAGTAGATACATGTGATAAATCTCTCATGCTTGGCCATAAATATATGGTCATAATCAAATATCCTTTGTTTTACGGAGTTTAGACTGCAACAGAGGAATTAGAACACAGTAAACTATGTCTGAAAGTAAGAAGTCCTTCGAAGATTAAGGAAGGAAGGAGCTAGGGAAGACTGCAATAAAAGTTATGTAGGTCAGGATTTAGTATTAACAGTATCTATTTCACATCAAGCGTTCCCACAGCTATGTTAAGTCCAAGGAGGTACAACCTGAAAACAGAGCATTAAGTTAACTACATGTATTTGAGTAGATTAGTATATGTGACAGCTGCTTCAGCACACTCATGCATCACCCCTTGTGTATTAAAGTAGTGTTTGTGGCTATAGCTCAGCAATAGAGAGCTTATCATATGCAAGATCCTGGGTTCAATCCCCAGCAATATGTATATATGTATGTGTGTATATATACACATACATACATGTGTATATGCTACACACACACACACACATACACACACACACACTTCCGAGGCAGGAATGGCAGCTATTATCTGTAGTCTCAGACAACTCAGGAGGCTGACCATGCAGATTGCTGGAGACCAGGATTTTAGGCTAGCCTAGGCAACATAGCCATGAATTGAGACCAGTCTTCAAAAACCCACCCACCAAAGAAACAAAACACATTGAGATGCTACGCTGAATTAACCCCACTAACTAGGTGTTGAATTATTGGTAAAGTGAAAACTGAGATGTGTGTTATTTATGAACCCAAGAGGGTGCTTAGCCACTTACCCAGAGATTTATTTAATGAGAACGGATCGCAGGTTTCCACAGGTCGTTCCACTGCCAGTAAGAAGAGAGTCGTGAACCTTGAGTCCCTTTTTTTCACTAGTCAACAGTCACCCTCACCTACACGCGGAGTACATATTTGGCACTCAACAAATCTTGATTGAATGAAAACCTACTCCACACATATCGCCACCCATCCCAGAAGTTTCAGCCCGCCAATTACTTCCAAAAAAAAAAGACAAAAAACCCAACCAACCAACCAAACAACTTTACGACTTAACCCAAAGATAACAGAGAATAACCCATAGATAACAGAGAAAAGCTTGGGGAGGGATCTCCCTAACGACTGAGAGATATGAAGAGCCAATGGGGCCTACACCAACCCCACCAACCGAAGAAAACTTAAAAGAGGAGCTCGGGGGACTGAAACACGGGCAGGCCGGCTGGGGCTGTTTCCATGAGGAGGCGGCCCCAGGGCCGCAGGTCCATAGCCTCCCACCCGGGGGCGCTGAGCGATCCAGGGGTATCCCCGCCTCCAAAGTTAGTACCTGCGAAGCGGCTGCCCAGAGTGTGTCCCGAGGCTCTCATTACGGAGGCCGGGGCCCGGGGCCGGCCAGCCGCACCTCCTGGCTGAAGGTTCGCGGCTCCGGACGGCACAGGTCGCAGGCAGATTCCTAACGCCTTAAGTTGGGTCCCCACTTCGTAAGGCAGGCCTTTTTTTGCTCTCGGGAATGAGCGGGTTGCCGTAGTCAGGTCGACTGGTTTTCTTCAGGGTTCCCCTCTCCCGCCAAGCGATCGTCCCGGCCTTAAGACCGCAGCTCGTCGCTCCCCGGCGCCGCCATCGTTAGTGTTTGTTTTCATCCGCTTCGGTGCAGGCGGTGGGGTGAGGGGGGTGGGGTAGAGAGCTATGAGGAAAACCCAACTGCTTAAACTCAGCGACACTTTCGCCACACCGCGGAACTCCTAGTTAGTCATTTCAGCTCTCAAAACTTAAGACACAAGCTGATTACTTTTCCATTTATGACTTTGTTGTCATTTTTCAAGTCTTTCAGGGAGGAGGGAAAGGCTGCAGGCGGGGAGTCTTAGAGAGCGAGGGCGGTTGGGCTCCGTGTCGAATGTGCGGCGTCCTCAGAGCAGGCTGCGGCGGCCGCGAGGGTGAGGACGGGGCGTGGGGCGGGCGCTCACGCGTTGGGGGCGGAGCTGCTGTTGCGCGTCGTGGCGGCCCCGGGGCTGCCGCCGGTTCCGGAAGAGGGCCTGTCGGGGTAGGGTAGGGTGGGTGGAGTGTGTGTTGGGAACTTGGCAGCCGCGGCGAAGTGGGTGACCGGCCTTCGCAGACTCTGAGTGACCGGCGCAGTCAGACTTCGGTATCTATTTTTAAGAGGCGCTGTGAAAGTGGCGCCTCCCAAAGCCTGGCTCTCAACCCTTTCCTTTTCACGTTCTGGTCTTCCTTGTTTTGAATTCGAATTTCTTGGGGTGAGGGGCAAGCCTGTTGTGAGAGCGGGAAATGTCCGTCCCCAGGCTGGGTCATGACTCCCCCCCCCCCATTTTTTTCTTTCTTTCTTGGTTGGCCCTGGGGCTTGAACTCAGGGTCTGGGCGCTGTCTCTGAGGTTTTCGTGCTCAAGGCTAGCGCTGTACCACTTGAGCCACAGTGCCACTTCCGGCTTTGGGGGGTGGGGGCGGGGAGTGTGTATAACTGGAAGTCTCATGGACTTTTTCTGTCGGGTCTGGCATCGAACCGCGATCCTCATGTGTCAGCCTCCTGAATACCTAGGTTTTACAGGCGTGAGCTACCCCACGGCCAGCATTTTTTTTTTTAAACCCCAGATTCCCTGGTTAGAGTGGTTTCAACACCCCCATATCTGTCCCGTACCTTTCCCGGTGGAGCCTTGGGGCTTTGGATAGCAAACCTTGACTAATCTTTACCCAAGGTAGTTATGGTTTCTCAGCTGCATCAGTAGAAATGGACCTCTTTTACTTTGTGAATGATTATATCATCATTTCCAATGATAATTTTTTTTTTTTGCTGTTCCCGATTCAAATGCCAGACACTAAATGAGCCACCAAACGTGCCAGCGGCTCACACCTGTAATCCTACCTGCTCAGGAGGCAAGAGATCTGAAAATCACAGTTGGAAGCCAACCCAGAATGGAAAGCCCATGAGACTCTTCATTTAAGCAGGAAAAAAAAAAGCCGGAAGTGGAGCTGCAGCTCAAGTGTAGAGTGCTAGCTTAGAGCAAAAAAGGTTAGGGACTGCATGCAAGTCTTGAGTTCAAGCCCCAGGACCAGCACCAAGAAAAAAAACAAATGAGCCACCACGCTGAAGCTACCCCCCCCCCTGCCTTTTTTTTTTTTTTTTTTTTTTTTGCCAGTCCTGGGACTTGAAGTCAGGGCCTGAGCGCTGTCCCTGGCTTCTTTTTTTTTTTGGCCAGTCCTGGGGCTTGGACTTACGGCCTGAGCACTGTCCCTGACGTCTTTTTGCTCAAGGCTAGCACTCTGCCACTTGAGCCACAGCGCCCCTTCTGGCCATTTTCTGTATATGTGATGCTGGGGAATCGAACCCAGGGCCTCATGTATATGAGGCAGGCACTCTTGCCACTAGGCCTTATCCCCAGCCCTCCCTGGCTTCTTTTTGCTCATGGCTAGCACTCTACCTCTTGAGCCACAGTGCCACTTCTGGATTTTACTGTTTACACTTTACCACTAGGCCATATTCCCAGCTCTAAGCTCCCATTTTTAAATTATTTTTTAAAGAAATTATCTACAAATGGTTATACAAAAGGGGTTTCAAGCTTTGTGCCCATGGTTCACACCTGTAATACTATCTATGCAGAAGCTTGAAATCTGAGAATGGCAGTTCCCAGCCAGTCCAGCAGAGAAGTCCATGAGACTCTTTTTTTTTTTTTTTTTTTTTTGGCCAGTCCTGGGCCTTGGACTCAGGGCCTGAGCACTGTCCCTGGCTTCTTCCTGCTCAAGGCTAGCACTCTGCCACTTGAGCCACAGCGCCGCTTCTGGCCGTTTTCTGTATATGTGGTGCTGGGGAATCGAACCTAGGGCCTCGTGTATCCGAGGCAGGCACTCTTGCCACTAGGCTATATCCCCAGCCCTCCATGAGACTCTTGTCTCCAAATAACCAGTAAAAAGCCAGCCCCATACACATCTTTTAAAGTGAACCAACTTTGTCATGCATCTAGTTATACCCCAGAGATACTGGTACAGAATATTTTTCCTGAACAACATTGGTTTGCTCAGAAGGTACTGTTGTAGCCTTTAAGTCAGTTTAGTGTCCTTGGTAGGTTTCTAATTTTTTTTAACCTTTACAGAGAGAAGATTATAAATGCCAGAGTCATTTAACTGATGGTTAGCCATTGATTTCTGACACCTCCTTAAATATCTTCTTGTACCAACATCTTCATTGGGAAGAGTTCACAAAAAGTACCACATAGGGAGACCACATCCACATTTACTATGGCTATACCAATTACAGTGCTAGACTGTGATCTCTTACTGTATGGTCGAGGTCACCGGACTTTGGACCGTTTTAAGCTGGATGATGTGAGTGATGAATATTTGATGTCCATGTATGGGTTTCCACGACAGTTCATTTATTACTTGGTGGAGCTCCTGGGAGCAAGTCTTTCTAGACCTACTCAACGATCCAGGGCTATTAGCCCAGAGACACAGATCCTTGCGGCACTGGGCTTTTATACTACAGGTTCCTTCCAGACTCGGATGGGAGATGCTATTGGAATCAGTCAAGCCTCTATGAGTCGTTGTGTTGCCAATGTTACGGAAGCACTTGTGGAAAGAGCTTCACAGTTCATTCACTTTCCAGCTGATGAAGCTTCCATTCAAGCTCTGAAGGATGAATTCTATGGATTGGCAGGAATGCCAGGGGTGATAGGTGTGGTCGACTGTATCCATGTGGCAATCAAGGCACCAAATTCTGAAGATCTCTCCTATGTGAACCGCAAAGGTCTCCATTCTTTAAACTGCCTGCTGGTGTGTGACATTAGAGGAGCACTAATGACTGTGGAGACAAACTGGCCAGGCAGCCTCCAGGATTATGCCGTGCTGCAGCAGTCTTCTCTGAGTAATCAGTTTGAAGCTGGGATGTACAAAGATAGTTGGCTTCTTGGTAAGTTTGCAGGCGTAAATTTGGTATTTGTAGCTATTGAAAAAATTTTATAATAGAGAGCATGAGAGGTACGGCCTGGCAATATAGTAAATTGGAGGCCCTGAGTTCAAACCCCACTACTTAAAAAAAAAAAACTAAACAAAATTATGTAACCATGTAGAATGAAATATGAGACTCTATATACCTGAATCTCAGTTCTCTCACTTTTTTTTGTGAGACCTCAAGTGATAAGCTCTGAGCCTTTTCTCTTTTTTCTGTCATTAATATTACTATTTTGTGGGCTGAGGATCAAATCCAGGGCCTTACACATGACAGGCAAAGGCTCTACCACTGAGTACACTACCAGCCCTTAAGCCCTAATTTAAAAAAAACCAAAAAAACATTAAAGCTGGGTATGGGGACTGGGAATATGGCCTAGTGGCAAGAGTGCTTGCCTCATATATATGAAGCCCTGGGTTTGATTCCCAAGCACCACATATATAGAAGACGGCCAGAAGTGGCACTGTGGCTCAAGTGGCAGAGTGCTAGCCTTGAGCAAAAAAAAGAAGCCAAGGACAGTGGTCAGGCCCTGAGTCCACGGCCCAGGAATGGCAAAAAAAAAAAAAAAAAAAAGCTAGGTGTGGTAGTATATGTTTATAATCTCAGCGTTGGGCAACCTGAGGCAGGAGAATCTCAAATTTAGGTCAATCTGGCTACAGAACAAGTTTAAGGGGCTGGGAATATGGCCTAGAGGTAAAGTGCTCGCCTCATATACATGAAGCCCTGGGTTCGACTTCTCAGCACCACATATATAGAAAAAGCCGGAAGTGGTGCTGTGGCTCAAGTGGTAGAGTGCTAGCCTTGAGCAAAAAGAAACCAGGGACGGTACTCGGATCCCGAGTTCAAGCCCTAGGACTGGCAAAAAACAGAACAAGTTTAAGGTCTGGGTAATAATTACATGCTATGTCATTCAAAAAAATTTAAGGCATTTACTAAAACTTAACATTTGACCAAGATCTACCACTTCTGGGAATTTATCTTATAGCAACATGTTCATAAATGCACAAAACAAAATTATAAGAATTTGTAGTGGGAACAACCATATGGAAACAAAAGCAACTCTATAAAAACAGTACCCTTGGGCTGGGAATATGGCCTAGTGGCAAGAGTGCTTGCCTCCTATACATGAAGCCCTAGGTTTGATTCCTCAGCACCATATATATAGAAAAGGCCAGAGGTGGTGCTGTGACTCAAGTGGCAGAGTGCTAGCCTAGAAGCCAGAGAAAGTGCTCAGACCCTGAGTTGAAGCCTCAGGACTGGCAACAAAACAAAAACATTGCCCTTAATTCAGCCAAAATACCTATCAATACAGAACTGGTTAACTATAATACATCTGTACAGTTAAGCCATAACCTTTATCACCTGTAAAATGGTGAAAATAATACAGTAGTAATTGATTTTGTGAGAAGTAATGTATATATCAAAGTTCACTATAAAGTATTGTGCAAACATACAAATGATAGTTGCTATTGGTGATTGTGATTGTGTTATCTATATTAAAATGATAGAAGATAGTGCATTTACAATTTCTTTTCTTTTCTTTTTTTTTTTTTGCCAGTCCTGGGCCTTGGACTCAGGGCCTGAACACTGTCCTTGGCTTCTTTTTTTTGCTCACTCTGTCAGTTGAGCCACAACGCCACTTCTGGCTGTTTACTATATATGTGGTGCTGAGGAATCGAACCCAGGGCTTCATGTATGCGAGGCAAGCACTCTTGCCACTAGTCCATATTCCCAGCCCCATGCATTAACATTTCTCATTTAGGAAATCAGTTCATAAAGTTGCCTGAATTCCACTGGAAAGCCTGGCTCAGTGATCTGAGTAGGACAGGAATCTATTCAATATTAAGCTATGGGAACCTAGGTGATGGTATCTATATTTTAGTAATAGTAATAGGAATCCCTGAGCCTGACAGCTTAGGTTTTTTTATTTTGTACTGTCTTTAAGCATTTCTACTCAGGAGGTTGAGATCTAGGAACACGGTTCAAAGCAAGCCCAGGCAGGAAAGGCTGTGAGAGTTATCTTCAATTAGCCACCAGAAAACTGGAAATGGAGCTATGGCTCAAAATGATAGAGTGCCAGCCTTGAGCATAGAGCTCAGGGACAGTGCCTAGGCCCTAAGTTCAAGCCCCATGACAAACAAAAAACAAAAACAAAACAAAAAAAAATGAAGTAAGCATTTTTGTATGTGACCAACAGGACAAGGATTATCTTGTACACAAATGATGTAAGATTCACTAAGATCTGGGCATGGTGACATATGCCTATAGTCCTAGCCACTCAGACAAGAGGATTACTTGAACCCAGGAGAGACAAAAAAAAAAAATGGGAGGATGGAAAAAGAAATAAAGGGAGCCTTCAAATTCCATTTTAAAACAATTCACATGAAGAGGTGAAGGAAAAGCATATATTTTGTAAGAGTCTTCTCAAGCTGTTTCTTTTACAGTGGTGGGAGTTGTTTGCTTTCAGGCAGATTCCTTATGAATCTTTCTCTTTGAGACCCAAACTATAAAGTCAGACTAGTATTCTTAAGACTTGAGTACTAGCTGGAGTGCAGTGGTACATGCTTAGAGCCCCAAACTGTTTGGGGGCTGACTTGGGAGGGTCACATGCACCAGCAAATTTCACATCAGCTTGGGCAACATCCACCATGCAAAAAATAAAAACAAAAGTTAAATACTAATGTTAGCAGTATTTTAATAAAAGTGAAAATAGGCACTGAATATTTTAAAATTCATTTTTCCTTTTTTTTTTTTTTAAAAGAATTGTCTCAGCAAGGCAAAATTTACTTCTGCATAAGGGTGGGCCATCAGCCAAAAATCTGGCAAGC